>NC_048305.1:2351392-2435834 GCF_013100865.1 Trachemys scripta elegans
ATATGCATCCGAAGAAGTGGGCTGTAGTCCACGAAAGCTTATGCTCTAATAAATTTGTTAGTCTCTAAGGTGCCACAAGTACTCCTGTTCTTCTTTTTGCGGATACAGACTAACACGGCTGTTACTCTGAAACTTGTCATTAAACAAGAATGAGATGCCAGTATCTTGCCAGGTATAAAAATGATCAACATTTATTTATTCTATAAATTGTTAAAATAAACCAAAAGGAGCCACTGGGTGGTTTGTTATATTTCTCTATCATGTGCCTATACATGCACATGGGTTTTTTAAATGGGGGGCCGTGGACTCATTTTGCTAGCTTCCTAAAGGCTGGGTCCATGCACTAGATTTCCTTTAGGGCTGGATCCAATGCCCGGTAGGAATGTTCTCCTTGACCCAAAGTGCGACAGTGCTATTCTCAGTTTACACACACTTTGACAACAGACAACACTCTGTTAGAGAATTGCTGGGTCTAAAACCTGCTCACTGTGTTTGTGTCAAATTGGATGGAGAAAAAGGACGGATAACTCCAGCTGTCATAAAGAAAAAGAATGACTCACCCGGGTCATTGAGACCGAGAGTGTAGAGTTCAACAGCAACCATTAACATCTACAGCTTGTTCCTCAGAAAGAACAATCAACAGAGCAAAGCCTACAGATGGAGGATGCCAGAATAAGGGGACTCAAAGATTCCAAACCAACCACAGCCAGTTGTTGCACCTAATGGACAGCTAGATGGCCAGGGTGTTATGCATTTGGGTCCTGCAATTAGAAAACCAGAACGATTCAGAGACACTTAACAGGCTGATCCATTCTGAGCTTCAAAGATAGCATGATAGTGTCCATTTGGTAAATGGCAGGAATGTAGAACTTAAAGGGGGACGTGTAATGGCATGCTAATCTGCATTGCCCTGTACAGTCACTAGGAGGTGCTGTGTGTAACATACCTTATTTAAGCGAACCTCAGCCACGCCTGGCAGAACTTATGGTGAGCACATCTGGTGTGTATCTCACTAAGAAGGAAATTCCATGGCCAGGCCATATCTGATACAGAAGCCTGACCTACCAATAGTAGCCCTGTAACCTACTCTGCATGAGACATGCATCTAGCCAGGGGATACATACCTCTCTGCACCCCAACACGAGCAGTGTCATCTCTGCTGCAGTCTGCTCTCCTCCAAGGAATAGAAGCCATTGAGTGGAAAGGTAAGGCTGCAACATGCATTAGCAAACTTGGTCAGCACGCCATGGAGAGCTGCCTCTCTTGCTAATTGCGTTTTCACCTGGCCATGCCCATGAAGGCGCACACACTATTGCCACAGACGGGGAACCAGCTGGTACATAGCTGAACATGCCCCCTAGCTGCCTTTCCCTTCCATTTGCGTTTCCCAGCTCCATTTTATGATTAGTACATGTTTAGACGGGAGCATATGGCTCTATATTCTTATCTCATATGCCTTAGATGTGAAATTATAATGTGATTTGGTAACATCACACAATTAGATCAGTGTCCTCACCTTTACAGACATGTAAAACTGTTACAAATGTACCCATTTATCCTCTCCTAATTGAGAGTGCCAGGAACACTGATTTAAAGAATCTAGAAAAATAATCTACTTTATTTGTATTCTTTTTTTATTGCTCTTTAAGTATATGTGCTCAGAGATGAGTTGTTGTAGCCGTGTCAGTCCCAGGATATTGGAGAGACAAGGTGGGGGAGGTAATATCTTGTATTGGACCAACTTCTGTTGGTGAGAGAGACAAGTTTTCGAGCTTCCATGGAGCTTTTTTTCGGGTCCTGTGTGTAAGTTCAAAAGCTTGTCTCTTTCCCCAACAGAAGGGGGTCCAATGAATGATATTTCCTCACCCACCTTGTCTCTCAGAGATGAGTGCATTTCTGAAAGAAGAGTCTGCTCGTATCAAAATGCAATTGTTCTATCCTCCTTTAGTCTAATATTATGAGATCTAAAAGCACAAAGCTAAATTTCACTGGGTTTAGTTGGCACCTAGATAGCGTTCTGAACTTGCACTGACCAAAAGTATCTGTGAACATATGCTTAAGTCCCTTTGACTTCAGTAGGACTTAAGCACATGCTTAAAAGTGAGCACTTTAAGTGTTTTCCTGAATAGCGAGGATTTCCTGAAATGGGGCTTCTATCCTGAAATAGCCTCACAATGAGAGTTTGAACAAATAGATTTGTAAATCTCATAGTCTGGTCCAGATAATTTGCCCACAGAAAAAGGGTGAAGTTCATCTAATTTTTCACCATGAGTGAGTCACCTAGCTCTGCTACAAAATCTGGCCCTTCACGTGATCGGCAAAACACTTTCCCTATTAAGCCCTATTTTGATCCACTCAGCACTATTCTGCATTGAATCACCACCCAGCTGATTGCAGGAAAGCATGCAAAGGAGTAAAATGATAAATACATTAAAAACATAAATAAATACGGCATTGTTTGGATGAGAATTGGATATGGGGGCTGAATAACCAAGTAAGGGAAAGTAACTTTTACATTGCCCAGCTGCACTTGCAATAATATACAGAAACTCTGTGAATCATTTCATGGTTTATTAAATGAAATTTTGTTTGCAACTGGTGAGTTAGGAAAATAAACGGCCATGTTTGTTTTCATTTTACGTTTCCTTGGTTTGTCCAGATCTTCACAGCCTGGTGTGCCAGCATTGTCCTCAGGGGCTCATTAAAAAGCCCAGTGTTTGCTACTCTGATTGTCCGGGGAAATCAGCAACAGATTGCCATTAACCCCATGAGGCCGAGAGATGGAAATTCTTGATGAATTCCCCATTGCTGGCAATAGGTTCCGTCACAGCCTTTGGTACCAAAGGGTTAATTTTATCTCTCCTATTGCTGCTGTCAGACCTCCAATAAAACAGTATGTGACCACGATGGGAGACTGACCACTTAATAGAGCAGTACCTGCCAAAATTGGCTTAAGACTGTTAGAGATCAAGGGGCAGAAAAATACTGCTTTTTCTAAAGTACACTGTATTACCACTGTTTACTTACAATTCTCTCTTGGATGGAATGCTGATTCTTAGTAAAATGGTCTTGTTTCCTCTATGCTTGTTCCATAAGAGAAAGCAAGTTGTCTCTAGTATCTGGTGTGTACTAAACCTTCTCTGAGGATATTACCTTTTTATTTGTTCACATGAAGTTATAAATGACCACAGATGGAAGTTCCAACCCAACAAGCGCTGGTTTTTCACCTCGAGATGTATTGTTGCTTTATTACTGGAGTGATTAATACAGCATTTAAGGGGAAAAAATGGTTTGGAATATTCCAAAGCAGTAAGAAATCGTCTTTCAGCTGAGTCATAACATGGAGAGCCCAGGAAAAGAGAGTCCCAAATACACTGCAAAATTGTATCCGAATGTAACTCGGTAGTTACTGTAGTTCAGTGTGTGTTACACAGCCCCCTACTCTGTGCCTGGCTTACAGGGGATTGAGTCTTCTCTGTGATGGACTGGGCCTGTTAGCTCAAGCTATAATAGCTTGTGCTCTTAGTTCCAACAGTTCTAGGTTTTACCCTTAGCAATGGCCAAGACGATGGTTGTTACAATAGCATTGGCATATCAAAGAAGCAGCATGTAAGCTTGCATGTGATATTATTATCTGTTGGATATAAGATTATCCCCTCCAGCTGCGTTCACAGTTAACTAGATGGTCAACGGAGAGCCTCCCCTAAGGTAATATGGCCCTTTAGGAACATGAATTATCCTACTTTGCTGACGGACATCTCTCTCTGCTGAAGCCATGGGCCAAGTTCGGTGTACTCTAGCAGCTCCATTGAAGCCAGCACCTCTGGAAGGCAGTCTGATTGCACGGGCTGTAGGAAGCACCATGTTGACCACCAAGTTAATGCTGAAGACACCTGGGAAGTGAAGATCTGCAGTAGGGATGCTGGCTTCTGTGCTGTTTGCATCTGTGATGGCATTTGAAACATTAGAACTCACTAATGCATAGTGCTTTGTAGTAAAATGCAGACCTGGGGTTAGGAGGTTACATGACAAAAAGCTGAAGGGCAGAATTAGGCCCCATGGCTGGGGTTTGGACTCCTAAATCCCTAACTCTCCTTCACACAATGCACAGTCCACCTGTGGAACTCCTTGCCAGAGGATGTTGTGAAGGCCAAGACCATGGTTCAAAAAAGAACTAGATAAATTCATGGAGGATAGGTCCATCAATGGCTATTAGCCAGGATGGGCAGGGATGGTGTCCCTAGCCTCTGTTTGCCAGAAGCTGGGAATGAGCGACAGGGGAT
This sequence comes from Trachemys scripta elegans, assembly GCF_013100865.1. Taxonomy (NCBI): domain Eukaryota; kingdom Metazoa; phylum Chordata; order Testudines; family Emydidae; genus Trachemys; species Trachemys scripta. The sequence continues at coordinate 2,355,676 of NC_048305.1, forward strand.
GGATCACTTGATGATTCCCTGTTCTGTTAATTCCCTCTGGGGCACCTGGCATTGGCCACTGTTGGAAGATAGGATACTGGGCTAGATGGACCTTTGGTCTGACCCAATAGGGCCATTCTTATGTTCTTATGTTAAGACTTCTTTGAGAATCCCAGCCTGTGTCCCCTATATTGGGATAGTGACATTTCCCAATGTGCTCAGCTCCAGAGACCCAGTCAGACAAGGCCAAGCTAAACAAATACACCATTAACGGAGATTTAAGAGCAGTCCTGGAGATTTACCTGCCTAAGTACCTGAGGTAAAAAACTGGAGCATTTTAACATGTAGTAAGAAACAGCATATGTACTAGACGGTGCCTACGGGGAAATCCTCAGATGCAGAGCAGACCGAGCACTTAGAAGCTGTATACAGAATCAGCCATCACCTCCGAGCTAGGGATGGGGCCATTAATGGAGGAAGAGAGAGAGCTTTGCCTAAGGGTGAAAGTACAAGACCAGGAGTCAGACGCTCTGGGTTGCATTCTGGCTTTGTGTGATCTCAGGCAGGCCAGTTCTCTGTTCTTTCCTCTCCCCCCCCCACATCTTATAAAGGAGATACTCATACTTACTTACAGTCAGAGGTGGATTAAGGTTTCCTGGGACCCTGGGTCCCCCTCCCCACTTCTTCCGTTTGCGGTCTGACCCCCGTTCTGCCCCCTCCACCTGCGGCCCCACCAATGGCCCCATCCCTTTCTGCTCCTTCCCTGGGGTCCCGCCCCTGTTCCACCCAGGGTCTCCCACATCCCACCCCCTACCACTGTTGCCCCACAACCTATTTGCTACTTTCTGCCCCCCCACCACCACTGCAGCCCCAAGACTGGAGAAACCCTGTCCCCCGGCTGTGGCCCGGGGCAGGTAGTGAGCGCTCCTCCAGTCCCAGGGCTGAGGTAGGCATTCTAGTGCTGGGGCTTCCCCTGTCGCCCCACCATGCTTCTATGGGGGACCAGGGTCGGTGCGCTGGGCCCTGTGGCTTCTGCAGGGGACTGGTCGGGGTGCTGGGAGCGTCCTCTGCCACCCCCCGCGGCTTCTGCTGGGGACACAGTCGGGGGGGTTGCTAGGGGCTGCTTTTGCCGGGGACAGAGGGCATGGGGGAATTCCCCGATGCCCCCGGCTTTTGCCAGGGAGCGGGGTGTGGGGGAGGGGTGCGGGGCCTTCCCCTGCCCCCGGCTTCTGCCAGGGAGCAGGGTCGGGGTGTGAGGGCTTTCTTCGCCCCACCCGCCTGGGGCTCCGGGGCTCCAGGGCTCCCGGGCATGGGCCCCATAGGCCCAGTGGCTAATCCGCCACTGCTTACAGCACAGCGGTTCTGAAAGGCTTAGTCTGCATAGAGCTTTGAGATCCTTGCATGGTAGGTGCTGGAGGAATTCAAAATATGACTATGAATGACCTTCTAACAGAGGAAAGCAATCTTAAATCCAAACCATTTGTGCGACTCACAGAGAGCTACTGTTGCATTATTCATGACACGGTCGCCTCTTCTTCAGTGGGCTAATATTTTTTTTCCATACAGCATTCATAACATGAATTCTCTCTTCCTAACTAAACTCCACACTTCTTTGTAGTGGTCTGTAATAGGATTCCTACCCGTACTTAGCAGAGTCCACATCAGAGACAGCACAATCAGCCATCCCATGAAAAGAGTTCCCAAGAGCTCCTCTTGCAGAGCATGGTAAAATGTATAAATAGATAACTCTCTCTCCCTTTGTACCTTCTGCCCCCCTATCCTATGCTAGAGTAACATATTTGTCATGAGGAAACACAATATGCACTTAGATGTTTGATATGCCTGTCCAGATCATATGGACCAGACAGAATTTTTGAAATAGATGGAAACTGGGAAATGTTTTGAAAGTGGTTACAAGTTTTGAAAGTGGTTAGAAAGAGTGTTAAGAAGAATTAGGCATGGCAGCTTACTTGGTCATTTGTTATGGCTCCCATTTTCTAATACATCATCTTCTTTTGTTCCCCTAATTACTTTCTTTGTGTGAAAGACAATTCCCAAGGAAAGAACACTTCATTGCTTTGAACCATCGCCAGCAATACACACCACAACTGCTGAAAGCAAGAGAGGAGATCTGGCATATCTATTAGAGCTTTACAAAGACGCCTATTTTTTCTTCTTTTTAACCTTGGTTTTCCCTTAATACCATGCCTGATTAGCTGAATTTCATTTCTTTTTCTCTCCTTTACTTGCAACTTCTATTTCTGTTTTGGGGTTGTTGTTTTCCTTTTTGTGAACTGAGGTTTGGTTGGTAATTATTACATCTCATGCATTTTCAGTCTCAGTCTTATTAAAAATAGCATAAAATCTATTAAATGGTTTTAAAAATGTCACTGCAGCATTCCCTACACCTGATGCTCCATGTGCAGCTTCCACTACAGATCCGTCTTGCAGCCCAAGCTACGCTAGTTCATCCCAGAGCCACCAGATGGGAATCCCTCATTGAGGGGGAATTCACACCCAAATCTTCATCAGCATCAAAGCCTTCACAACTCCTGTGACATAGCTCCAGACCAGCACACCACATCACAATTCCCTCAATCATTGGGAAAGTCTGAATCCAGCTTTGACCTTCACCTCTGGCTCTTATGGTATGTCTGTAGTGAGAAGATACATTCATCTCTATTCACCTGAACAAGAACTCTACATACACCTCTACCCCGATATAACGCGACCTGATGTAACACAAATTCGGCTATAATGCGGTAAAGCAGTGCTCCCGGGGGGGGGGGGGGGGGGGAGGAGGCTGCGCACTCCGGCGGATCAAAGCAAGTTCAATATAACGCGGTTTCACCTATAACACAGTAAGATTTTTTGGCTCCCGAGGATAGCGTTATATCAGGGTAGAGGTGTAGTTAATCCTTTTAAAAGTTTTGGAAGGGATATTAAACCACAGGCTTCAGGGGTTTAAGCCCATCTCTAATGACGAGGGGGTAGGATGAGACCTTCAGAGGGGGTGTGTGTTTGTGTGGAGACTATCCCATGTCTGCCCAGTGGAGTGTTTCTTGTACCTGCCTCTGAAGTATCTGGTGCAGGCCCCTACTGGAGTCAGCATACCGGGATTACTCCAGTCTGGCAACTGCCGTCTGTCCAAGGAGCATCCTCTTCACTTACAGAAGCAGAAGTGATGACATGTTTTAGTGATGATAGTGACTGAGAACTGGGGATTGCGATAACATCTCATGAGGAAATATGACTTACCGGTCATTTAGCAAATATTTCTTTTTCCAGGAAGTACATAAGGCCCATCCTGCAAACTTTCTCCCTTGGGGAGAGCTTTCAGGATCAGGTCTATAGGAGGGGAATCGAGGAATATTCAAATAGAGGAGCCTAAGAGCATAGAATCATAGAATCGTAAGACTGGCAGGGACCTCAAGAGGTCCAGTCCCCTGCATTCATGGCAGGCCTAAGCATGTTCAGTTAGGAGGCACCTAACCCAGCAGAAACCTTGGGAACCCAGTGTGGACGCTTTCATTGCAATCTCAAACTGACTCTTCCTCAGCTACCGTGAAAGACGCAAGCTTCCTTGTACCCTGCATAAGGGAGATCTTTATACCTTTCCACGGTCCTGTGCTGTAAAACCTTAGAACACGCCGGTGCATATGCTATGTGTTTGTTTATTCTGGCTTGATTTATTAGTGGTGAGCTGAGGCCCATAGTTCAGAGATGCTTGGAAACAGAGATTTGGCTCCGGCCTATCTCTATTTCATTTATTAGCATTACAGTTCAACAAACAGTAGCTCAGTTAAAAACTGGAAAAGTTAGCAAGGGTTAGTGTGGTTAAGTATTTATTCCAAGAAGGGTTCAGTATATTTCCTAAGCATCTAAATGTGCCTCCAGGTATAGATTTATAGCCTATGTTTTATTATGCTTAGAAAAGTCTCAAGGTTTCTAGATTTCTCTCCCCTCTTCCCATGCAAGGAACTGCCTAGACACATGAGAGCCAAATTTTCGAAGGTTGGCTCTCAATTTGCAATGCAAGGTACCTAGAGGTCCAATTACCTGATTTGTGCACACAAACCCTCTTTGCACATGCACATTCTATTGTTTGAGCACACAACTGACTGTGCACACAGATTCAGGGGTTGGATTGAGGCCTATTTGAAAATATGGCTCTGAATCTCAACTGTTATTCACACAAACAACAACAAAATCTCCAACGCTTCCTGCCATTCCTGTGAATCTGAAGTGTTAGAATCCTAGACTATTAAGGTTGGAAGAGACCGCCAAAGGACATTTAGTCCTCTAGGGTTGGCAAAACATGTTTCCAGTTAGTGGCATCAGTAGTGATGCACAAGAACGTGCCAGGGTTGTTTTGCTGCTGATGTGAAATAATTCAACTATTAAGCTCAAAATATTTCATGGCCCTTTTCAGATTCATGGTTTATCTGGATCTTGATGTGACCAGGAACATATTCTGAAAACCGCTTATGCTCATTAATTGGCTGCTAATGAGCAGTTTCCCAATCACTTTAAAGCATATGAGCCGGATTATGAGCTGAACCAAATGTGTGTGTGCACGCGTGCACGGCGAGGATGTGTCAGGGAGCAGTTGCAGTTCCCTGATTCTGTGGAATAATCTATGACATCCCCATCCCCTCACGAATTGGAGCAGCCTAGGAGTTGCTCTAAATGACGCCAACTGGGTATGGTCTCTAAGGAACCATATACCAGCTGAGAAATGGCACAGCGCAGCTGCTCTTTGCTTCACCCTCCTCCCTTTCTGAAACCTCCCCTACACGACGTAGGATCAGCGGTGCAAGAGCCTGCTCTGCCGCCTTGTGCCAGTTGAGAATTCCCCGTGTGTGAGATCTCAGCTGACTAGCTACGGTCATGTTCCAACTCCTTTGTGCCACCTGAGCAGTGCAAGAGACCCAGTTCGGGGGAGATAAACTAGTTTTATACTTTAATAAACAGACACCGCGATTGTTCCTTAATGAGGTTGAACAGCATCCCAGTCAAGTGCCATGGAGATCAGTACCTTAGAAGTGCCAGGAGTACATAAGGATAAGAAGAACCTTTCTAGTTGAGAGCAAAGAGATCATCTTGAACGCTTCGGTTTTGTTCATTTGTTTTAGTCCTAAGTATGTTTGTATGTTTTTAATTCAACTAGTTAAATATTTTATCCATATTGTCATATGGATGAATAAGTCCCACCCCCCTCCATCTTGGCTTCATTTTAGTTGCAAAATAGTTTGGATATACTGTGATTTAATATATGTCACTGGAAGCATTCAGACATTATGAAAAATGCTGCTAATATAGCGATATTGTCCTACTTAGCACTAATTCAGTGAATTGTTTCAGAAATAGAATTTTCATGACAATATTTTAAACGAGATGCCAAGTATGTGCATCTTTTATAGGAGCCAGTCTGTGCAGAAATGTATCTACATCTGAAATTGCCCAGGGCCATCCCGTGTCCATTGTTTGTGCGTGCAAAATCTTTCACTTTCATTAATGTGTTTTCTCCCCTTTCCCTCTTCATGGGGGAAAAAGAAGCACAGGGAGAAGGGAGGGGAAAAAAGATACAGAGCTCATTTCAAAATCCATGGGAGTTGGAGACTCCCAAAATTCCAATAAGATTACACAGAAATCTCATCTGGTAAATATTACATTCTGTTTTTGTCTTTGCTAAAGTTTTTACACGAGTTGACAGCTTGTGGTATTGTGCCACATTTCAAAGTTAAGGTTTACAAACATCTGGCTGAGCTTCAACATGCCATTTTCCATGGACCATAATGTCTCCAGAGCACATTGTTTGTTTGTTTGTACCAAGTGAGGTAGCAAAGATGAGTTTTCCCAGAGAACTATGGAGACGTTAACAGGCAACCCCACTCCCATCATTCATTAACTCTACGGTTGGCCTTCAAGAGATTAATTCCTCTGCTGTTGGCTGGACATTAGAGCTAGGAGGGAAATGGTTTTCTTGTCCTATGAAAATCTGTCACATTTTGAAAAAGTTTCCCATCCCAACTCAGAAGAAAAAGTCAAAATCTCAAAAATTTTTGTAAACTCAAAATCCCAGAAAAATTTCAGTTTGGGTCAATAGAAATGCTTCGTTTCAACAGGATCAAAACTTCATTTTGATTTTGACCATTTTTAATTTTTGTGGGTTTTTTTTACTGTAAATAGCTTAAATTTCCAAATGAAAAGTCATTTGGAACCAGAAAACCATAATATTTTCTGGATGATTTCAAACCTTTGTTTTCTGTCCAAAAAAAAATTCAAACCAATGCTAGTGAATATGCTTTTCTTTCCTGGCACATTGGGTCTCCTACATTGGGTCAGCAGATGGCTGCATCCTACCACTTCACTGCAGGTACCTAAACGATACATATATCTATGATAGTTACATGCCCTTGCCAGGACCAGACCTAAGGACCTCACAATCTTTGGTGTATTTATCCTCACAATTCCCATGTTACAGATGGGAAACTGAGGCACAGAGCAGCTCAATGACTTGCCCCACATCTCACAAGTACTCTGGGATGTAGCAGGGAGTGGAACCTGGGGCTTCCAACTCCCAGACTAGCACTAGAACTAGAGCTGGGTGGAGAAAGATAATTCCATTTCACAGAGGAATTTGATATTTCAAAATGTGGTTTTGGTCTGATTCAGAGCAAAACCCCAACCTTTCAAAATGCTCTGTGAAAGGGATTGGAGCCCTGGCAATGCAGACTCTGGACACTCTGGGGTCCCCTACTCTGACGCAGTCTGGCATGCAGGCTTCTCTGGAACCGGGAATGCTGGACTCCGAGCTCAACTCGGTGGGTGAGCAGGTAGGAAACCAGGTTCCACTGTTACTTGGGTGAAACTGAATGATTGTTGCAAACCGTTTTGCTTTAGCCAAATTGTTTTAGCAGAAACTTTTCTGACCAGGGCTAACTATAACCACTGCACCTTCCTACCTCTCTATGGAATAGCACCAGATTGGCACCTGTGGAGGGCACATCTCCAAGGGTTCAACTGTGTGAGTATCATGAGTAAGAGGCATGCCCTAAGGTACAATCCCCGCCAGAGCTCTCCCAGGCACAGGGACAGCGCACAAGTCGCTACGCCATTCAGTGGGTGTAACATCCTCACCCCCATGTAGGCACTGCCCCACAGTCTCCCCAGCATACCTCAAACCAGCCATGTCCAGGGCCGCCCGGGGGAGTGGAGGGGAGAGGCAAGTGGGGCAATTTGCCCCAGGCCCCCAGCCCCGGAGGAGCCCCAATGAGAATATAGTATTCTATAGTATTGCAACTTTGTTTTATGGAAGGGGCCCCCGAAATTGCTTTGCCCCAGGCCCCCTGAATCCTCTGGGCGGCCCTGGCCATGTCTAGTAGGGGATTCAGCCTGTGTGTTTATTCACACTGAGATCACCAGGCTCCTGTCCAGCCATTCTATTTTCTACCATTCTCAGTGAAGAATTATTTACGCAGGTTGGGATTTCTCCCTCCCTCCACCATTTCCTTAATCAGCAAAACCCCTTTGCACTTCATATTTAGTTATGCAATAAAATGATCTTTGCCATGGTACAGAGCCATTTGGTGCTGTATACTGCAATGCACTAGTATGAAGTGTAGTATCGTACGGTCATACCGGGGTCTATGGCTGAAGTATAAACACGAGCATGCTGTAAGTAATGTTTACCTGGGGGGAAGCATGTTCCAGCACAGGACTAGGCATCTGGGATCTGTTCCCATCTCCTCGACAAGCATGCTGTGTGACCTTTGGCACATAACTTAACTTCTCTGTGCCTCAGTTTACCCCCTGTAAAACAGGGCTAATAATACTTATCTGCCTCTAGAGGCTTAACTAATTAATTTCATGCGCTTCGATGAAACTTGCTATCAAAAGTGCAAACAGTTATGTTGCTCATTTAGAAACCTGTGTAGGGTGTATAATGACAGAGGCACTGGGTTTGGGTACAAGTTGTGCATAGGATACAAGCAGTAATTCTTTATTGGTTTGCAAACCTCAGCATGGACTGCCAACGTATCTCTGCTGCAGCTGTTACAGATCTTGTTATGGCATTAGGCTGACGCAGAGCCATTTCCTTCCAGAGGATTTTGGCACCGAGCACAAGCCTACTCAGACCTTAAGTGAGGAAACCATTGTTAATGGTTGTGATGACAAGGAGGTCTCAGCGAGAGCCCAGCTAGAGTCCAATGTGGCTCAGGATCATGCGGAGATGGGGGAGCAGGAATGGGACACTGAATCCTATTATCACTGAACTGGCACCGCTTCTAATCCACCACAAAAAATAGACAATAGAATGGAACACCTGGTACCAATTTGGGTGCATACAAATGCTACCCATGTGCTGTGCTCTGAACTGTTTCTAGCTGAGAATTTTGTTTTCTGGTGGGAATGCTCACAACAATTGATAGGCTGAGCAGCCTTGGCACGGCACAGCTTTCAGTTTGGGACACTGATGTGTGCGTGGGAGAGCTTCTCTCTTCTTCATCCCTGGGTGGAACCCCCCATTAGTGTCGTTATTCATTCACCCACCGAGGAGAGAACAGACCCCGGTAAGAATGTATCAGTGATTTAAAAAACCAAATCTGGGCATTCAGCATTTCAAATAAATGCAACCTCTCTAGAATGTCTTTCTGTTCTATTGGTCTAGTGACATTGCCTGGTCTACTTCCCTAATGAACAGGGAAAGAATATCTTCTCCAAATGAGACTAGTTTGGTGCCACAACATTCCTTAGGCCATCCCGGAGAGATCCTCCTAATGATCAGTTTTTCAAATGTGCTCACGTGCAGATTTTCTATCTGAAACATTTCCACTGGTCTACACAGGGCCAAAATAACTCCCTGGAAGCTGCTCAGTCTCTCACAGTACACAATGGGGATCGTTTTAGGCAGGTTATTTCAATGAACTGTGCAAGCTGAATAAGATAGTTATGATACATTTTGTTGGCATCCTTTTGTCTGCGAGAGATGGTGGGAATTGCAGCCTATGATGTAGATGGTTTGCAATGTTTCATGTGACTGAATAGGCTTATCCGAGATTTGCATGATCTTTGGCAGCTATTGCAACTGTCTGTATCTTGGTTGGGAGCTGCTGGCTTCCGACAGGCTCTTTTCTCCTCAAGCTTTGCGGGGCCAGCTTCTGTCATGGACTTTGATACCCTGATGGAGGCGATGGCACCACTTGCTACGATCACTTGCCAAGATTTCCCATTGGTCAGGATCAATTCCAAATGCCATCATATCTCACTTGCATGTGTCTTTATAGCAAACCTTGGAACGTCCTGTTGTTCTTGTTCCCTCTGATAGCTCCCCCTATAGCATGTCCGTCTTCCAACCTACTCAGGTGGTCCAACCAGTGCAGTCATCTTTGCTTGTGCAGGGTTGTCACACTTGGTAAGTTTGCCCTTTGAAGAACCTCTGCATTGGTGACTTTATCCTGCCATTTGGTGTTGAGTATATGGTGTAAACAATGTAGGTGGAAACTATTCAACCTTTTCTCCTGATGAGTGTAAGTTGTCCATGTTTCCCCACCATACATGAGAGTGCTGAGGACACAAGCTTGGTACATTAGCATTTTGGTCTTAATGGTAAGCTTTGAGTTGTTCCATGCTCTCTTCCCCCTGTCCTAATACAACTGTTTTCTTGATGCTGATGGGGAGAGCAAATGCCTGACAGGCACTTGAAAGGCAGTCCATGAGTTCTGTAATAGATCTTCATTGTGGGCTCTGAGGGCAGCATCATCAGCGAATAGAAGTTCCCTGATTAGGACTTTTTTGACTTTGACTTAAGTCAGGACAGGTTGAAGAGTTTCCCATCTGATCTTGGATAGAGCTACACTCCATTTTTCATATCCTTAAATGCACAGTTCAAGAGTACTGAGAAGAAGATTCCAAAGAGTGTAGGGGCAAGAACACATCCTTGCTTCACTCCGCTTTTCATCTCAAAGCTGTCCAAAATGGACCTGTCGGACTGGATAGTTGCTCTCATGTTGTTGTGGAATGAACGTATAAGACTTAACAGGGTTGGTGGACATCCTATCTTTTCTATTGTGAAACTCTGTATCATAACTAAATAACTAGAAAAGATAGTTATGATACAGAGTTTCGTGATATCATAGATTTAAGGCTGGAAGGAACCATTATGATCATCTAGTTTGACTTCCTGCATAACACAGCCATAGACTTTACCCAGGATTCTTGTATCAAACCTGTCAACAACCTATTGTTGAACTAGAGTATCTTTTAGAAAGACATCCAATCTTGACTGGAAGATGCCAAGTGATGAAGAGTTTACTATATCCTTTGGTAATTGGATGGTCGATTATTCTCACTGTTAAAAATTCACCCCTTATTTCCGGCCTCTGGATCTTGTAAAAACTTTTTTCTGTAAGATTAAATATCCCTCTGGCATCACAGGAAGGGATTCATTTTGCTGCATTTTAAACTCAAATAAGAAAAAATCCCAATGTCTAATCCTACTTTCCCTAGTCTTGCAATATCACTTGCATATCAACAATCCACACACACATCTTCATTTACTACACACTCCTGTAGTATCTTGACACCAGAGCACATAGAAACATAAGAGCAAAACTACAAAGGGTGCCCATAGTGACACAAAACAGGGAACGAAGGAGGAACTAAGTGGGCCTACAGGCAATAAAACACAGTGAAATGAAAGCAAATCTTCCTGATGCACTCTTACTTCTATTCAACATCTAGATAAACAGTACAAAACACACCTCCTGTGTAAATCACAATGAATACCTTAAAAGGATTGGGGAGGACAGAGCCAGTCCTCACATAGTTTGTTTTTAGTGAAACTTTCCTTTCCCCCTACAGGACTTCAGGGTCAGGCAACATTTGTTGATCAATTCTACAGTCCAATGGAAAATATACATCTGACCATGGACATATATGTCAGAGGAGAGAGAACTGATTCTACATCGCCACTCACTGGATGTTATTTTATTTGGTGTTAAACATGAAGCAGATTCCCTGTCTATTTACTAATGTCCATTGGCAAGTGACTCACCACATACTGGATACCGATTTAAAAAGTTACCTCACTGAAATATCTGGGCCTAATTCCAACAGGCACCGAGCACTGTCATCTCCAATGGGATTTAGGAGTGCCCAGCCTCTTAGAGGAGGTGTTCAGCAATCCAGAGGATTGGACCCTAGGTGTTGCAGAAGCTGTCAAAGTAGTGGTTAACCTCTGTCACTCTCTCTATCATGTCATTAGTACCTTTAATAAGGGTAAAAATGTGCTATGCAAGATGGAGGTGTATGGTCACGTGCCATGGTTTACACACTCCTCTAGACTCCAATTTCACACGCAAACTCAGGAATGTCAGACTATCTTGGCTATTGCATGCTCTGTCCCTTCTTGTGATGTGCGCAAATACAAAACAGACCACTTGTCAACTTACTGGTCTTTGTTCCACAGACCATCTTCTATGTACCTGAATGATGCTTTCATCAATAGGAATCAAAGATCCGAACCACAACCCTTCTTCAGTATGTGTGCAAAGATGTTTTCTTCCCAGACCTGGGTCGGTGTTATTCACCACTTCTGTGGTCTCCTTGAAAACCCCTAGCCTGGCTATCAGACTTCTCCTCACACCCCTGACTGACACAAGCTGTCTCCTGTTAGCCTTCTGAGAACAGGCCTGCAAGCAGAAGTGATGTTATCATGATGATGATGATGATTAATTATTTCTGCAGGCCTGGAGCGTGCAGTACAAGACAACAAGGCCCTGATCCAAAAATCTTACAATCTAAGGGCGCAGTCCCGCTCCCGTTTGAAGTCAGTGGGTCAGACTCACAGCTGGTGAGAGGCAGTATATGTCCACTGCAGTCACCAGAGAACGCCAATTCACACCAGCTAAAAATCTGGCCCAATTAGTTGAACCGGAGCAGGTTCAAGCCCCAAAATTATTACATGCAGAATGATAATTTGGGGTCTACTGGCAGGCCAAGAGGAGTTCGCAACCAAATGTCTTCTACATTCTGCCAGGCCCCTTGTCATTTACTGAAAGACTTGTGTGTTTGCCATGAACGTCAGGAGACAGAGCTGGCCTGTTTACCAGGAATATCAAGAGGCTGACCTTCATAAAAATGAACAAATACTTTTGAACCTAGAGAGCCTGTAATCCACAGGAGGTCCCCCAAGGACCTAAAGATAGAAGGAGCAAGAGGCAGATTCCTTTGTGACTAGTAGCAGGAATTAAAAAGAAAATGTAAAGCAACACACGTGGTTTTTTTAGGTAATCTTTTTAATACTGTAGCTGGGGGGGATTTTTCAGCCAGGGGGCCTTAGAGAAGGCGCAGTATGTTGAGACAATGTAAAAATTAAGGGTCTGATTTTGACACCCATAAGTACTTTACTCTACAAGCAGCTCCATTCATTTCCACAGGACTACTTGAACAGTAAAGGGCTACTCATCCGGAATAGTAGAACCAGGCCCCCAGCTGAGCAGTGCCCTTGACAAAAGTGCATTGTGTTGCACCCTCAGATCCTGCCTTTACCATCCGCCCCGGTTAAAGGACGGCGGCATATTGCTGCTCTTCCCCCAGCAGCAGCACAGAGTGGAAATCATGGCTCCCTCTTCTCTCACTTGCTCCATCAGGGAAGCAAATTTGTTCTCCTGCTTGGTGGTCTATACCAGCAGCAAATTGGTATCCCTGGCCTGCACAAGGCCAGCTGCTTGGGCTGGTGTATTGGGAGTGGGGACAGGGGGGAGGTGGAGCCTTTTTCCATCCACTTCCTGCCTGCCTACTCAAAGTGGGAGGGAGTAGCGGGTATACAGGGCTTGGTTACTACAATGCAGCTGGACCAGGTCTGTGGAGGCTGTGTTGGGACAGCACATCTCACCGCCCATTAGGCCTCCGTGCTGGTGGATAGGACAAAATCCAACCAAACATTTAAAAGTCAAGCAAAACCCAACGAGTGGAAGGCAAAGGAAAGTTTTGTTCTGTGAGAGTCTCATGCTGGCATCTCCTAGCACCTAAGTGCCAGCTGCCAGTTAGTTTTGTTTTTATTAGGCTGACAGCTACACATGGGCAGATGCCAACTTTTGTTCGTTATATTTCATATTTTATAGCTGTGGTTTAGGTTTGAAAAGCTGTTGGCATTTGGAGCAACAGCAGCCCTCGTCCCTCAGGGCGTGCCAGGCTTTTTGTTTTTTAATTTCTATCTCCTCTGTGACAGCTGCGGTTTCTAGCAGTGCTCGTCGGCTGGTCTGCTCTTTGCCCCTGTAGGGCTCTGGTCCTTTCTTTCTGGTCCTGTGTTTAAGTCACATCACGTGCAATGTTTAGCTTGGTTGAAAAAACTCCATGGCAATGCAACCAAAACCAAAGCAATCCGCATTTTGACAACACTCCACTCTAGACGTTGTAGTCCCCCTCAAGCATCCCGCTGAACTGTCCTGGTGTTGCACTGTTGGCTACATCAGCATTACATTATTTGGGCCTTTCCCCTGCACCGAGGGAATGCCCAGCTGGCTGTTTGAGCTAGGACAGTGCAAAAGGGCCTAGCGAGGCTCAGTATTGTGCCCATAATTCCCACAATTTAAAAGGAGAAACGTGTGTGGAGAAGTTGTTTCATTCGCGAGCAGAGCTGGTTACAAATACTATTTGTTTTGAATGTAGACCATCTCTTTGGTTAGGAAATAATCCGTAAACTAACCCCAATTGCATTATTCATAAATATTGACCAACGACTAGGAGTTTATTCATCAAAGCTATTCGTTGTTCATTAACTGTTTGCTTTGAATATTTACTATGCATTATAGGGTCCAACTGTGCAAACCTTGCTCACCACAGCAAGCAGTTCCTCCCCCGAATAACCCCAGAAGGGTTTCCTCACTTGGCCTGTTCCAGTGCCAAAGGGAGCACGCACATGAGCAAGTGTCTCTCCAAATGTTAATGAGGATTTCACAACTAGGTAGTTTTTGAGTTGAGTGATTGGTTGTCCAAGTCACATGTTATTATTTTTGCTAACTGATTGGATGAAAAAAAAACAGGAGTACTTGTGGCACCTTAGAGACTAACAAATTTATTAGAGCATTAATACTCTAATGCTCTAATAAATTTGTTAGTCTCTAAGGTGCCACAAGTACTCCTGTTTTTTTTGCGGATACAGACTAACACGGCTGCTACTCTGAAACCTGATTGGATGAAAGTTTTCTTAAAAAAACCAACCCAGCGGAATAACTAACAACTAGTAATAGACTGTTATAATGCATTTTCAGATGATGAATTAACTGTTCGTGCTACAACTCGTGAAGCTTTCAGGATTCACAAACATTTGGCCATCACCTAACTACTGGTGAATGACAAAAAATATCCTCTTACAATTGGTAGTGAAATGAGCTTGATGGATTTACCCTACACTATATTTACCTAGCAGGGTTTTTGTTTAAACTCTTCAACTAGCTCAGCACTGGATTCTCCATCTGCTGTGATTGTTTATCTTGAGGAACACTGTCTTGGAACATCTTTGAGATATCTGCAAGACTGCAACTGTCAGACCCTAGACCACGAAGGCAGCATCTTTCAAGGTTTCTGGGTATTTTTAAACAAATGAGTGTGTGCAAGTGGGACTGTGGATATGGTGGGAGAAAGAAATCATCGACATCCATCCAATTCTCCCTTGTTTATTGGTCAGATGTGCAGAATCACATTACCGTGGTTTGTGAACTAGAAATCTGACAAGAGCAATTGAACTCTTGGATTTATATTTCTAGCAATTTCATCTTGTCATTTGTGGTTTTCTTCAAATTAGAAAACAATTAACTGAAGAATCTGGCAAAGAAAGGGAGCCAGACGTAACAATTCCTCTTTACTTTTTCTTTTTTTTAATGGCAGCAAAAGCAATGTAATTTAATTCTTCCAGATCCTCAGCTGCAGCACAGCTCAGGAGATATTGTCAAAGAGAAAAAGCCTCCTTCTCCAAAGACTGTGGATGAAGGTGGAATATTCTACTTGCCAGGCAGAAGGGGGAAGCCCTGGAACTACAGAACTGAGTTCCTGCTAGGAAGCCAAAAGCCCGGCTCAGCCGTTCAGATCCGACATCCTGACCCACGCTACTCTGACACTGCAGTTTGGAAAGTGAGGAGTCATAGGCTGTAGTTATACTGTAGCAAAGGCAGGCAAATAAAAGTCTCATTATAAAAAGAGATCCTCTAGAACTGTAATAAAGCAGAAGGAGAATTCCTTAGTGCAAATCAAACTCTCCTAGCTGGGCAGCTCTAAAGTCATTAGCAAGTCAATATTAATACTGGGGAATCCTAATTTTGTTATAAAAGATACATGCATGTTATACATAGGCCTCCTACACCTGCCCTCCATGTATCTAGGCACACAGAGTGACAGGATGGGTTTTATCTATCTAGTTTAGGACTTACAACTACAATAGACTTACTTATGCCATTCAGCTGTAGCTGAGATCAGGAGAGGTGCTTGAGACAGAGCTTCGTTTGTTTAACAGAGAGGGAGCCATCACCAGGGCACTTGCTGTGTGAGCCCCTTGGCTTTGGGAACTTATGCTCCACCTCAACTTGAAACAGCAGAGGAAGGATTGTCCAGTGGTTAGAGCACAGATTAGACTATGCAGAACTGGGCTCAATTCCTTGCTGTACTCTGCCACAGACTTATCGTGTCTCCTTGGTCAAGTCATTTAGACTGTCTGTTCCTTATCTGTAAAATGGGGATAATAGCACTTTCCTACCTTACATGGGTGTTAGGCACGCAGGTGCTATGGCCATATAAGTATATAGATAGCCCAGATTTATTAGCCCTTAGGGCACCCTGCAAAACAAATCTTTTCATGAAGGCCTGGTCTACACTACAGTAGCTTCCACTGATGTAACTCACCCAGTACACCAGCTTAATAACTCCACCTCCGCGAGAGGCGTAGCACTTAGGTTGATGTAATCAGGTCGACACAGCATCAGTGCAGACACTGCACTGCTTATATCGACTGTTGCTGCCTTTCAGAAGCCGTCCCACAATGCCCCACACCGACAGTTAAACCGGTGCAAGCGCTCCTGGTGAGGACGCGCACGGCCGACACAAGGAGCGTAGCCTGGCATGCAAAAGTGATTCAATTACTGCAGTGGCTGTACATTGATGTAACTTTGGTCGACTTAGTTTTGTGGTGTAGACGTGCCCTGAGGCTTTTGAGAAGGAGGCAATTGCCTCAGAGATCTGTGTCCAGTGGGGTATTCTATCTTCGTTTGCTGTGACGTGTTAACTGATGATCGACAGTGCACAGTGGAGTTTGTTGATGGATTTGTCCCTTTGTCAAGATTCCTAGCTCTTGGGAAAGGCATCATTTTAAGTTCTTATAAACATGGCTAGCTATATAAAAATGCTCTAATAATTAATGTTTTATAAAGTTTGTGGCTATTGTTCCATAAATTAAGATCAAAGGGTAAATAAATACTATCCTTAGGTATATAGGCACTGATCCCATCCTACCAAAGAATTTTACTTTGCAATAAACCAATTAATTTTTGCATACTAATTTGTGTGCTGCATTATAGATTTGAACTAAATGCTCCATCTTTCCCCACCCCCGGGAATGGAGTTTGCTTGAAAGCATCATATTACTAGTATCTTTTCCCTTGTGCTTGTTAGCAATAAGAACAAAAAGAAAACCAGCTTGCAATGTTTCTCCTGACCTTAAATTATTGACTATGAACTCGTGTGTTATTGGGATTTCCTTTCCTCTCCACAGAAGTGGTGAACATCTTTTAGTCTTATAACATGAGGAAAGAGCACTAGCAGCTTCAGAACATTTTTAATTAGTGTATCCTTTGTGCTTGAGGAAAGAACAAAGGTTACACTGATCACTCTCTTAAAGAAGATTATAATCCTAGCAGCAAAACAAGCTGCTTCTCAAGATAAGGATCAATGAAAATGTTGTATGTAGGGGCTAAGATTGGGGCCTGAGAGCTAGGAACCTGGGCTGTACAATTTGTGTTACTACTGCATGTTAATGGCAATAAAAGCTGAATCTCTGCTAAGTAAAATAACCCATTGTTCATTCTGATTTGCACCGAGCCACAATAGTTATGTTCCTGCGGCCCCTGGTTCTGTGATCGGCAGACCTGATGTGTTTTTCTTGGCATAGCCAACTTAAACGTTTGTCATTCACCGAGGGGACTCGCACCAGATTGGAAACATTAGGACAGGCAATTTCACTGACGTTTTGGTTTCAGCGATACAATCCTGCTAAAAAGAAAGTGTTTGACAGCGACTTTAAAAAAAAAACCCCAACCTATAACAACTTTCTTATAGGAAACACATGTTTGTTCTCCACATTAACACACACCATTATGCTAATAAGAGCACAAATATTGGGTTGGATTTTGCTCGTAATATTTGTGCAAATGACTATGGTATGAAATAGAGCTGCCTTTTGTTTACTGCCCTGAAGAAATGCCGAGAGAGAGGGAGCAGAGTCCAGTGAATGTGCACTTGAAATGACCTTATTATAGACATCGGGAAAGTGTCTATGTACCTTTCCATGGAACTGTATGAAATTAAGCATCAGGGGGAAAATATCAAGGATCAACTACTGGTTTGGATTAGTTTCTTCTCACCTAGCCCTATATTGGATTAGACAGTTCCTTAGTGATAAAGCTGCATAGACTGAAATAAGGTTCAGGTGACGGCTCTGGTTTACTTTTTGTATGACCAGCCATAAGAAAATGAACGCAGTGGATTTCAGGGAAGCTTTGCATATAAACTAAAGAAATTATCTATGTGTTTCCTCCCCACCCTTTCCCTCCCCTTTGCCTTAAAAGCCCAGCACAGTTTATCCATTAATGGAAAGAAATTAGAAAAACCACTTTAATGTGATGTATGTACTTGGAAATACTTGTGAAAATACTTGGAAACTTGGCACTTATAAAACACAGCAATAATGGACTGAGAAAATTGTCTCCTTAAACCCAAGACCGTAATTAAGTACTTTCAAGATTAGCAACACTGTACTCCATGAAAATTACCGAATCCTTAACATTTATCTTCATCTAAACATTACAGAACCTGAGTCAGATGTATGGGGGTGAGCAGAAGGAGTTTATCTGCCTGAGGGTTTTTTTTTTTTTAAAGAAATATTTTAGACGGACACCATCAAGGTCTTTTTCATAATATCTAATTTTTAAAAAGCCAGGTACAAACTTTTTTTCCTTACAGATTTCCCCCATTCTATTTGCATGCATGCTGGTTTGCTAGTGTAGGGTTACTCATGCATGCCAGCTGGTATCCAGTTTTAAAATTTTATTCTTTAGAAAAATAAATATTGAAGTATTTATTTTGGGTGGAAAATATGCAAAGAATGGAATTGCCTTTTGCAAACAAGTACAGAGGAACCTCACTAATCCAAACTGCAAATCCTTACACAATAAACTGAAAGCCATGTGGATCTGCAAAGCTGGAGCTGACTAGCGCATCTCTCTGTTTGGGGGTTGCAGACCTCAGATCAGTGAGGTTCTACGGGGACTGGCAAGGAGGGGGCCATTACAGGCAATGCCACACTTGTAACACCAGCTGCGTGGAGCAACACCCCCTTGTCTGGGCTGCTAGTGGGATTTGAATCCAGGACTGTCAGGGACAAAACATAAGCCTCTTCTGCCTGAGTTAAAGGAGTAACTCCACCAGTTGGCAGCTATAGTAGGGCCTTATCCTCATAGGTGGATTTAAGAAAACAATGACCCACGCTGTGGTGGGGTGGGTCATGCAAGTAAAAGTAAAGGTGGCTGTGAGTTCTTTGGCCTGTGGATTGGCTGAGCTTGGAGCTGGCCAGCCCCGGTAACAGCATGGGCCTCCTGGTTCCCACTTGCCCCACTGCTCAACGGGACTGGCACCCACCAGAAAGCTAAAAAACGAAGAGATTGAGACTCCCCTGCGGTGAGAGTCTGCACAGAAAGGACAGAGGATGAGAGGGCAGAAAAGGCCCTGGCTCACAAAAAGACGAGGTGCTCTTATGGTGAAACTGGGCTGCAGGACAGAGGCAGAGCAGTTGCTGCCAGGATGCACATAAAGGGAAGGGGGCATCGGCACAGGAGTAGTGAGAGCAAAACAAGTTGTCTTAAAGGCACAGATGCTGCAGAGGGAAAACCCCTGTAGTGATAAGAAAAAAAGCAAAAGAGTTTGCAATGGAACAAGGGCTCCTGGGTTCCCAAAATCCCCACCCCACCCCACCCCCCCATGGTTTTAACTGTGTTTTAAATCAGGGTGGTCAAAATGGGTATAGCGTTTTCAACCCTGGAGATTTTAATTCCCACTCTTTTGAAAGCTGGTGGTTTTAGTAAAGCTCGAGAAAAAGAGTAAGTTTCTAGTCCACAGGATTGCAGAGAAAAGCTTGAAAATGTGACTCTCCAAGGTTCAAACCTGAGAAGGCCCAAAGACATTTGTTATTTAAAAAAAAAAAAATCTCAGGTGTTTTTTATTCTTCCACCATGCTTGAGGCCTGGCTTGTAACTGTTGAACTCTCGGGCGTGGTGGTTTGTGTCTCGGCCACTATGAGCATCAGGACTCGATCAACAAAGAAGCCCCAACACCACACTTTTCCTGGTGCCCCATGAACCCCCTTCTCCTACTCACTTCTGCAGCCTCCTCTCCTCTGTTCCTAGCCCCTGTGCACCTCCTTCTTCCCTTCTGGCTCTTTCCAGGATCCCTTCTCTCCTTGTCTCTCCCTTCCAAGTCCCCTTTGCCCTTTACAACCCCTCACCCCTTTATTCCTGGTTCTCTCCTCTCATCCTCTCTGATTTAGTATCTCTTTGCTTCTCTCCTAGATTCCCCCCCCATCCCATCTTAAAGGACCTCCGTGCCCCTTGGAGCACTGACCAAACCTGAAGATCCTCCACCTGGCCTGGGCTGAAGAAAGAAGCAAATGGCACAGATGAAAATGCTGAGCCCTTGAATTTTGGCAGCATGTCTTCAAAAACATGAAGCCTGTCAATACAAGCCAGAGCTAGGACCTGGAAGCCCACTCATTCCTGTTGGTAAATGCCTATTATCCTATTAGCTGGAGGACAGTACCAGTATCATGTCTTCCTCTTCCGATCACTGTTGCATAATAGGCTTCATTTCATTTCTGAAAGAAGTTTGTTTACCAAGAGGAAAGGGGGAAAGAATATGTTTTGTCACCTCTGCGCTAAACCTATTGTCTCCTTTCTAAAAGCAATCATCTTTAGATATTAAAATGGCATGTACCAGGCATTGCATAGCATTTCTTCTAATCTGTCTGCATTGCCAATCCAGTTCACAGATCGCATTCATTCTTCTTTGAAAAGCTTACACTGTTGAGTCAGAATTTTGCTAAGAAATAGCATTTGCTCACATTGGCAACATGTTCAGCTAGGCTGAAGGACAAAGTCAAGAACAGAGGTGTGACTGTGGCCTGTTAGGATGACTAGAAAATCAGAGGCCTAAACCCATTACTACATCTTTCAGGCTATTTCAGATTTTAAAAGAGACACTAAAGATAAATTTTCTTCTGCAAACACAGAACAAAGTAAGTAAGAAAAGTACAAAGCATAGACCTCATTTAAGTGGCACGAGTCTGATTTCCCATCCTCCTAACCGTCCAGGGCATTTTGATCTGCCTGAAAGTTACATGAAAAGACAAGGGGATGATCCAAAATGAGTGGGGGAGAGGATGAAGAAGAAAGCCTAGATGGGACAGAAGGAGAAGAATGGAGCTGAATCTTCTTCCTCCACCTCCCTCCAGAACTTTGGGGATCTGGATCAAAACTTCCAGACCGATCTCTAAAGCTACATCTATATTTTGAGTGGGAAGAGTGAATTCCAGCTTGGGAAACATACCTGTGCTAGCACTGATCAAGGTAGCATGCTAAAAATAGAAGTCTTGCCACACAAGCAGGCGGGGCTAGCTGCCCTGAGTCTGAGACACTAGGTATGTACATAGGGCAGCTAGTCTCTCCTGCTGCTCACGTCATTACGGCTACACTTCTATTTTTAGTGCGCTAGCTCAATCAGAGCTAGTGTGGATATGTCTACTTGAGGTGGAATTTACGCTCCATCATGAAGCATAGATGTACCTTGAGAAGGACTAAACTGGCATCTCATATCCAGGCCTACAAGAACATTGGTGAAATTCACTCGGGGTGAATTTTACCTCTTTGCAGAAAACTAGTGTAAAACCTATGTGAAGTCTATAGCAATAGGGTACAATCCCTTTAAATAGTTTGTGAGCCCTCTACTGGCACTCCCCATGCTCCCCATGTGAGAAGCTACAGAACCCATCCAAAAGCAACAGTGTGTATAGACGAAGCTCATGTCAATCCCGATGGGCTTTAGTAGTCCGTATTCCTTATGCTGGGGCACTGCATAGAGGTGAAATGTATTCTGCTTAAACTTCGTAGGTTGGGCCCATCTTTCATAGCAAAGAAATAAGTAATTAAGTGCTACCCGCTCAACCTGCCAAACGATTCGCATTATCCTATCCAAAAACAAACTGCTCCTTCACACCTGCCAACTGAAAGGGATTTAAGCCCCTGCTGCTGACATTATTTTATCCATGACTATTCAAGGTAATAAAAGTATCCTCCATTGTGATGCACTCTGACACCTCTGATCCAGCTCTGCATTAAGGCTTTGATAGTGAAGCGCAGGGCAAAGGCAATTCAAATGCTCTAAAGAAGCAATTCAGAGACATCCTCCTCCATCAATGCAGGTTACTAACATGGAGGTGAAAGGTGTCAGGCCGCATTGATGGCATAGATCTATCCCGATGTAAGATATTAATAAGGACACATTTTTAATTTTGCATACAGTAAAGATTGCACTGGGCTCACAAAACAGGAGGAATGGACCTATAAGTCTTAAATGCATTTCAAGACAAATGACACAGGTTTATTTATGACATCAATTTATTTTTCACTTTGCAATTACGTAAAAATAGCAATAACATGGCAAGAGAGATGATGTGATGGATCCAAGTGCTGAATTATTCATTGCCCTTCAGCTGCTGACTTCACATCAGCTGTCTACCAATGTGCATTGCATAAATCACGATGGCTCTTTTTAGCCACAACCGCTCTAACCTCCTATCAGATGCTTTTTGTATCAATCCCCTTACAAGCCATGGAATAGCCAGTTTGCTCGAGGAAACAACGTACAGGAACTGACTTGAAGGGGACGATGCCACTTGCGGTAGGTCTGGTTCTCTGTGAGGAAGAGGAGAAACCTAATCAATAGCACTAGAACTTTCTGATGCAAATGCTTTATATAAAGAACAGGCAACACACATGATAGGTCTGACACATTATAGTAGGGAAAGTATACATATATTTCATCAGGGCCCTATGCAGTATATCCCATATGATACTTTAGTCCATATTGTGGTTTCTCGTAATAACAATGATAGAAGCTCTTTTAAAGGAATAAGGAGGTTTTCCTTTAAACTTCATTGACTCCGTTTTGCATATTATTGAATCATATTCACTTTCCAAACCCCGGCCTCAATCCCACATGTGTAAACTGCCACTGGTTTAAGTGGGAATCAGCAGGGCCGGCTCCAGCGTTTTTGCCGCCCCAAGCAAGAGAAAAAAAAAAAGCCACGATCGGCAGCACTTCGGCGGTAGCTCTACCACCGCAGCGGCATTATTCAGTGGCAATTCGGCGGCAGGTCCTTCCCTCCGAATTGCCGGCAAAGACCCGGACGTGCCGCCCCTTCCCGTTGGCTGCCCCAGGCACCTGCTTCCTACGCTGGTGCCGGAACCTGGGAATCAGGAATGCTCAGCACCTGGCAGGATACCATAACTCCTGCGATAACACTCTACACTTGAATCTGTGTGAAATATGGTAGCCTCATTGGACAGTGAAGGATCGCCTAGAAACTCAGAACACTGAGCACATAGTTAACTTAGGTTTACATAACTAAGAAGAGTGAAGAACTCAGTCCTTAATTTGTGCCAGGGCTTGCCAGGACTCAGCCCTGGCACCTCCGGGCCTGGCAGTTCAGAGCCCCGGCACCTCTGGGCCTCGCGGCTCAGAGCCCGGCACCTCCGGGCCTGGTGGTTCAGAGCCCGGCACCTCCGGGCCTGGCGGTTCAGAGCCCGGCACCTCCGGGCCTGGCGGTTCAGAGCCCGGCACCTCCGGGCCTGGCAGCTCAGAGCCCTGGCACCTCCGGGCCTGGCAGCTCAGAGCCCCGGCACCTCCGGGCCTGGCGGTTCATAGCCTGGCACCTCCGGGTTTGCTGCATCACTTATGAATGTAAAAAAATTGCTTGAGCCCTGGCCCCTCTTCCATTACAAATTAAGCCCTGGAAGAGCTGTGTATTACACACCTTTCCTGTCTGTCTTGTTGATTAGATTATAAGCTCTTCCAGGCAGAGCCTGGCTCTACTCTGTGTAGGTGCAGCCCCCAGCACAACGAGGCCTGCTTCTCAGCTGGCCCTTAGGCGCTTCTGTCATGAACATGATTAATAATAAAAATGCCATTTCCAGTTTTCAGCGGTCGAACCTACCTACCTCTTATTTTAGCATCGTGTGGGAGCCCACTTTTCACCCTGCTTGCAAGGAGACATGTGGATAGCCCTCTTCCCATTCCTGTCATTCTCCAGTCCTCGCTTTCAAAAGTCTGCTGAGAGCTCTAAGAACGGGTGTTAATTCCCGAATTGCAGCCCAACGAACTGACAGCAGCCAAGCACTTCTGCCACACTTATAAGTGCTCCTGCTCCCCAGACTGGGCAATGGTATTCGTGACCTTCCGCATCAGTGGGTCTGTCTGTGACACACGTTTGTTTCTCTGCTGCCCTGTGGTGGAATTGATTACTATAATTATTAATTATTTATTTATATTATGATAGCCTCCAGAAGTTCCAGTCAGGGATCAGGGCAAACACAGAACAAAGAAGAGCTTCCACATTTCTCATATTTACTCTGTGCCAGAAGCAGAGGATGTAGAAGCAATTGAATGCCAAGCAGCAGCAGAAAAAGGCAGGGGAGAGTTACAGGAAATCTCCATCGGGCCTCTTCTGTTACAGAAAAGCTTTGTGATTTCAGGGGAGCCTATGACTAGCACAGCTGCCGAACATGGTTTTGTAAGATGTAGATTAAATATCTGTCTGGAATGCTTTGTGCTTTTCTAGGGTACTCATCACTGTAGTATATGATCACTTCAGAAATGTTAATGGTTTATCATCACATTTCCCCAGGAGGGACGTCAATGGTCTTATCCCCATTTTTTACAGATGGGGAAACTGAGGCTCAGAGTAATTAACTGACTTGCTCAAGGTCACGCAGGGAGTCTGTAGCGGAGCTGGAAATTGAATCCAGCTCTCCTAGGTGCCAGTCCAGTGCATGGACACCAGTGGGAATATTCATGTGTGGAAGCGTGTGCAGGATTGGGGCCCGAGGGTGTTACCCACATTGGAGGACATTAATATTCTCACGGAATCTCTGCAGGAATTGCTGGTTCCATGAAACTGTTCCATTACTATCAGTTTTTTTAAAGCTATACATTGGGTAAACGTAGACGTAAATACAGACCACAAAATATTTGGAGCAGATGCACAAAGAACATCCAGTCACCAAACGACAATTATAGGAAAATTGCTTCCCCCAGCCCTTCTTTCTGCCTTTTCTTGTGGTTTGGGAATGTTAAATACAGAAAAAAGAAGATAATGTGCTTTCGTGACATGTCTGTTAAAAATACCATATCGATTCATTTAAAAACATTTTGGTACCATCAAAATTCTTCTCAATTTTCATGAATACCTGAAATCTAGTGTCTCCGCTATAGCAGAAATGTGATTAACCGTCATGTGAAATTGACAAAGATAATTGTGGGCTGAAGAGGGTGTTCATTGTGAATTGCTGTGAATTATTTCATGCAAAAGATTAGAAAATGATGTAGAGGGAAGAAAAAGACTAGGCTGAAGTTTGCCTTCAGCATATGCATTCAGAGAGAGGGGCTGAGGGTTCTGGTAGCTGCTAAGCAGTTTGAACTCCCACTGAAGTCTATAGGTGAGGTATGTGGTCAACATCATACAGAAAAAAACCCCAAGCCAAAAATTTCAAATCTGGGTGCCTCAAGTCAGGTGCTTGATTGCAAAGGTGCTGAGTGTCAGCTCCTCCCACTAACTTCAGTGAGATTAGTTGGGTGCTCAATAGAGCTACGTGAGAAAAAAAAATCCCACGGAAAAGGAAAAAAATCATTTTTGTAAAAAATGTCCACAGAAAATTTCAACTTTTCATGAAAAAAAAAAAAAAGAGACTCCAAAACGTTTGGCCAAAACCTGACAACTTTTCATTTTTTTCTTTTCTTTGACAAAAAGTTGATTTTTTTCCCCAGAAAGCAGAAGCTTTTACTGAAACATTTCATTTAGCGCAATAACCAATTTTCTCTCAAAAAGCAGATTTGACAAACATTTTTTGTTATCTGGTCCTAGTGCTCAGCACTTCTGTAAAACGAATCACTTACATTTAGGGGCCTAAATATTAATTTGGGAGCCTAACTTTAAGCAACCAGGTTTGGAAATAATGGCTGTGTCTCTTAAAAAGTAGATTGCAATTTGGAATTTCTGCATTATAATTTACAGGCTTTTTAGTTCTACAGATACTAGTCTTGAACAGATTGAGACGCTATGATTGCCACAGACTAATGCCAAAATAAATTTGTTACAATTATTGGAAGATATTGATTGATGGATGGATGTTATTAATATTTGGTATTGGAGTGAGCAATTGTGGAAGTATTCTTGTTTGATAATATATCCAAACTTATTTTTCTCATGCAATTACTTATTATTTTTTAAATCTCCATCCTTGCAGGAAAAAAGATCTTGAAAAGCCAAATGATTCCACTTACCACAAAGGACTCAGGGTGGTACAGATCATGCATTCAGGTTAGAGAGAATAAGAAGCACTGCAAAGACATCTGTTCATGCATTATCTGTGGAACCTAAACAGTTGTGCAATTTACAAATCAGCCAGATTGCTTTAGCCTCTTAGTATCACTAACCCACCCCTAATATGTTGATTTTGAAGGTTCTGTTGCACCGGAGCATTTTAGACATGATAGTCTGATGAAAACCTCTGAATTATTTCAAGCTATTTCACTTCGGGTTGCTTTCCCCCTCTGTACCTTGCTGCAATGGACTCAGACTCATAGGCTTTAGGGCCAGAAGGGACCATCGTGATCATCTAGTCTGACCTCCTGCACATGGCAGGCCACCACACCTCACCCACCCACTCCTGCAATAGACCCATAACCTCTGGCTGAGTTACTGAAGTCCTCGAATCATGGTTTAAGCCTTTAAGTTATTTAAGAATCCACTATTTACAGTAGTTTCAACCTACAAGTGACCCGTGCCCCATGCTGCAAAGGAAGGCAAAAAACCCGAGAGTCTCTGCCAATGTGACCCAGGGGAAAATTCCTTCCCAACCCCAGATATGGTGATCAGATAGACACTAAGCAAGAACTCTCCATAGTAACTCAGAGCCCTTCCCATCTAGTATCCATAATCAGCCGTTGGAGATATTTGCTGCTAGCAGTCATAGGCCAGGTGATTGGTACTAATTACGATGAGAAAAACGGTAAGGAAAACAATGCCATGACCAATTTTGCCAAAAAGGAGCAAACATGGCACAAGGATCTGATTTCAATTAGATGTAAAAACATCCTGCATCATATTCTGATTTAACGATGTATATCCAGCTATCAATACCAGTGGAGAATGTATCAGACTGTTTCTCCTTTAATACTTAAGAGATGGAAAAACATCTTGCAGCGGGAAACTGACCCATCTCCTCTTAAGCCTCTTGGGTTTTAATTTTGAGTCCCCAGAATTTAACCTTCAAAAGTCAGAACTGTATCCACATTGCCACAAAAGTGTATAGTTGGTCTGATTTGAGGGTAGGTTGCTTTAGGAGTTTTGCTTTCTACTATATTTCCCTTTGATAGATAGTTAGCAGTATTTTGAATCTTATAGGCAGTAACAAATTGTTTGCTGGAGTCCAGTTCACATTAATGATATTGCAAACAGTTCATATGTATATTGATGATTAAGAATTTCAAATAACAGAGCATGTATCTATCTAGCTAATATGTAACTGTTTGCTAATATGAACTGTTTGTTAACATTAACATGAAGGGGATTCCAGCAATTACGTAAATATAACATGGCACAATGTGTGGGTTTATTTATATATTGTGACAGACCCAGACCAGTGAGGTACAGGAGTCTGGTAGAGGGCAAATATACTGGTCACTGGATGAGTAGTTTTCTGTTCCCTGAGTGACCAGAGCAGGGGCTGCACTAGAGTAATCAGGAACCTGCTAGAACCAATTAAGACAAGCAGGCTAATTAAGACACCTGGAGCATAATTAAGAACATACTAGAATCAATTATGGCAGGCAGACTAATCAGGACACCTGGTTTAAAAAGGACTCCCATTAGTTAGTGGAGGGCAAGCAAGGAGCAGGGAGTAAGAAGTCGTGCTGCTGGAGAACTGAAGAGCACAAGCGTAATCAGGCTTCAGGGGGAAGATCCTGCGGTGAGGATAAAGAAGGTGCTGGGGGAGGCCATGGCGAAGTAGCCCAGGGAGTTGTAGTTGTAGTTGTAGCTGTCACGCAGCTGATACAGGACACGTAGACAGCTGCTATCCACAGGGCCCTGGGCTGGAACCCGGTGTAGAGAGCGGGCCTGGGTTCTCCCCACCCTCCCAACTCCTGATTGGACACAGGAGGAGTTGACCTGGTCCGTGAGCAACACCAGAAGGCAAGGTCTAATTTGGAAAGGGATCTGGCCTGTCCCCGCTCCACTAGGTAGGACAACAGAGTCTGCGGAGATTGTTCTCCACTTCCCCCATGTTGGCCAGTGATGAGGTTAGCTGAGTGAACGGCAGGTTTGAGCCTCTAGCAGAAGTGGCCAAACTGAGGGCTGCTGTGAACCTCTGAGGTGAGCAAATCTACCAAAAAGCTCAGGACCCACTGAGGCAGAGGAGGAACTTTGTCACAATATATAACCTTTAAAAACAAAAACGAAGAAGCCTTTTAAGATCAGCTTGTGGTCTTTATTCAGGAAAAACACTTATTTTTGACTGAACAAGGACTGGGCTCAAAGATTTCTCTGGTGCAATTGTACACCATCTGCATGGATAGTTGTAGATTTCTATTGCTAATACACACACACACACACACACACAATCAGTACAAGTCTATTTATATATATTTTTATAAAGACCTCAATCCAATGTTGAAGGGTTTATTGTTTTGGCTTTTTAAAAATAGTTCACATTTGAAAACTTTCAAACTGTTGAGCAATTGATTATTTCGCTCTGAACTCAGAGGCTCTATTAAGGGTAAGGAAGCGACAAATAGAATTAAGAGGGCCTAGATGAGTTGTAGCATGTGGTACCAGTTTAGAGGGGAAATGTTGCCTGCAGACTAGATCTGTTTATGGAGATTTTTGTGTAGGAAAGGTATCCCCTATATTTGGCCTCCAGGTTCAGATCTGGGACATCCAAGACCTACCATACCTAGTTCTGCGGAGAAAATGAGAAAGTGCTAATTTCATGCTGGTTCTGATTGGTTTGCTCAGCCCTTCTTAAGGAAGGAATGATCATTTTGCTACACAGGGGACGTGCATGGGCCATCACTGCCTGAGGGCATGTCTACAGTGAAATCTGAGGTGTGATCACAGCACGGGTAGATATACCTGGGGCTTTGATCAAACTAGTAAGAGTACCAAGAGCAGAGAAGCTGTGGAGGCACAGACTTCACTGCGGGCTAGCACCCAAGTGACCCCAGGATCCTGACCGAGCTGGTACATCCTGCGCTGCGCTGAAGTCTGTGCGACCGTAGCTTCACTGCTATTGGTGCTCATCCTAGCTTGAGTATGTCTACCCATGCTACAGTCACACCTCTGACTGCTGTGTAGACATGCCCTTTGGTTCTCATCCTGCCAACTTACTGCCAGATGTAGTGTTTACTACTGCGAGCGGCCGCGTTCATTTCAGTGAGATGGTTTAAGTTGTGAGCAACCCACTCGATAGTAAGTGTTTTGGAGGATCAGCCACTTACCGACACCTACCATTTGGTTGCATTGGAGATAAAATGTGGAACAAGAAACATTAAAAATATACACTTCCTAGCTCTCCCTTCAGCGAAATCTCCTATCACATTCCCTACGCAGGGACGGTCACATTTCGATTTAAATGTGTTCGACATAGACCATGCTATTAAACAAGCACGTAAATAGGCCAGTTTGAAGAAAACCAGGCTGTTAAATAAAATACATTTACATCTCCAATGTAACTGAAATCCCAGTGCGTGATTTGCGTGGTCCTATTGCTGCTGCCGCAGTGTGTAAGCAGCTGCCACATGTTTAAAAAAAGAATCTTCTTCTCGAGTGAAAAATTTGCAAAAGATGGTAACTCTTTTGAAACATGGACAACCATTTCGAATGGGTAACAAACTGCCAGCGAACTCAGCTTCTGAGAACTCCCGCCTTTCATTGCGACGATCTTGCTTAATCTAACTTTAAAAGGAACATGATTGCGCAAGAAGAATCCAGAGTAGGTATAAAGCTATTGTGATGGGTTTCCCTGTGCCCGGTGGCTGGGTCACAGGTGGGTGTAGTTTGAGAGAGAGGACAGGGAAACGGAGATTGAAGTGAAGTGTTCTTGTAGTGGGCGGTGCGGCCAGTTGCCAGCTTTAA
Organism: Trachemys scripta elegans; assembly: GCF_013100865.1. Classification (NCBI taxonomy): domain Eukaryota; kingdom Metazoa; phylum Chordata; order Testudines; family Emydidae; genus Trachemys; species Trachemys scripta. Next base: position 2,385,386 of record NC_048305.1, read on the forward strand.
GTGGGCAAGTGCTACTGTGTGAGGGCTCTGGCTGTGTTAGATAACATGGCCTTGCCTCCCTCCCTTGGATACCCTTGTTACACTATTCTGATTTAACAGTATATGTCTAGCTATGGATATCAGAGGAGAATGTATCATACTCTTTCTCCTTTAATACCTAAGAGCAACAGTTCACATCAAGAAAGGGCTGCTTCTAAGATTTAACTTTGACTTTCTTATTGCAACATTTGTTTCTGTGGCCTTCATGCCAGTCATTATTTATAAAAGATCTATGGCAGAGAGACAAGGGTGATGAGGGAATATCTTTTATTGGACCAACTTCGGTTGGTGGAAGATACAAGCGTTTGAGCTACACAGAGCTCTTTTTCAGGTCTGATTGGTCCAATAAAAGATATCACCTCACCTACCTTGTCTGTCTCAATCTTCTAGGACAGTGGTTCCCAAACCTGTTCCGCTGCTTGTGCAGGGAAAGCCCCTGGCGGGCTGGGCCAGTTTTTTTACCTGCCGTGTCCGCAGGTTTGGCCGATCGCGGCTCCCACTGGCCGCAGTTCACTGCTCCAGGCCAATGGGGGCTACAGGAAGTGGCGGTGGCCGAGGGACGTACTGGCCGCCGCTTCCAGCAGCTCCCATTGGCCTGGAGCAGTGAACCGCGGCCAGTGGAAGCCGCGATTGGCCGAACCTATGGACGCAGCAGGTAAACAAACCGGCCCGGCCCGCCAGGGGCTTTCCCTGAACAAGCGGTGGAACAAGTTTGGGAACCACTGTTCTAGGACCAACATGGCTACAACAAATATATACACTGCAAAATATATACAGACATTTGTCATACAAAACGTTGAGGAAAAGTTCTCAGGGGTTGCACAAACCTTCAGTGTACAGAAGGAGCATTTTTTGCTCCCGTTTTTAAAGGGGCGTCTCTTGCTCGCTATTTTGGGAAGCTGCCAGTCTATCAGAGACGAAAATTCAAAATGAAAATGCGCTCACCATGTTTCATTGCTGTCACTGAAACGGTTTATGAGGACCTGAACAGCAGCAGCAGATAAACCAGCCATGCATAGACCAGACTGTGATTTCTTTCAACACATTACTCCAATTTTCTCCTTTCCCATTGATTTGCAGGGAACCGCCTCCTCAGCCCCTAGACAAATTGATCCTATGAGTAACATCTGTGCACACAATTAATCTCTTTCACACATTTGATGTTCCACATTACTGGTCATAGGACTCACACTATGACTCAAGTGTTAATCAACTAATTCCTTAAAATTGGGCTTGTGTCTACTGTCTAAACAGTGACAGACTATCCATCACCTGAGTGAACAAATGAATTTTGCCTTTGTATCCAGGCACCCTAGTTCTCTATGGTCTGGGGTAGCTGTCGTGCTTTGAAGACACAGTCACTGAACAGCAGCCACCTGTGAGGGGTGGGGCATGTGCATGGGGAGGTGGGGGCAGAATATAGATTCTAGTTTACCCATGCACACCAACCAACTTCCAATTACTGTGACCTGCTTTTCTGTGTATTCTGGGGAGCGGATGTGGTGGAAATCGATCAGCCAGAAAGGCTGAGCCTGCTACATACATGCCCTAGGCTACAATCCAACTCAGGTCCCAGAGGTAAAATGCAAATGTTTTAACTGTGGCACACACCATACCTGATTCTCCTGCACATTATCAGAATGCTTCGCATTCTGCCATGATACAAAGGGTCCAGATTTTTCCATCATTATTAAATCCTACATCAATGCTGCCTGGCAGGCAACAAGACATCGCTTAGAAGGCAAAATGCTGGCTGCAGCCATCCCAAGGCTATATAAAAAAAGCACTGAAACACACAGTTATTTCTTCCTAAGAGTTGGTAGAGCAATCTGATTGTGATGTCGGATTGTGATTGTTGCTGACTGTGATACCCTCCTGACAGGCGCCTTTCTTCTGTTACGTCAACTTCCATTTAATGAAAAAGAAAGAGGGAGAAGAGGAGAAAGCACCGCTGAAAGGTAGGGCACCGGGGTTCTGCTTTGGGCAGCACAAGGATGTGAGAATGTAACTAAAGGGATATACACTGTAAAATGTAGAGATTGCAATGGACGCAATCCAACTCCCATCAAAATCACTAGATAGACTCTCGTTGACTTTAATGAGAGTGGACCAGGCCCAATGCCAACATAATTTCCAGGTATTGAAATGACCTGGCAAACAGAGCTGGCTGAAATTTTTCACATGCCGTAGGAGACTATTTGAAAGGCAGTGGGCAACTAACACCTCTTTAGTCATAAAAATCCTACATGTGTGAACCCCCCATCTTGTAGTTAGCTTGGACAATCTGGTTACCTTCTCCAGACCAGCGAAAGAGCTCTGTGAAGCTTGAAAGGTGTCCCCTCCGTTGGTCCAATCACAGATATTACCTCATCTACCTTATCCCTCTCATATGTTGGGAACAACACTGCTACAGCAACACCGCAAACAGATGTAGAAAGGTATGTAGGCCCCTAACTCCCACTGGAATCCTAAACATCTTTGAGAATCTGGGGCTTGGTCTCTGTGCCCCTTCATAATAATACTTCTCTACTTCAGAGGGTTGCTGTGAGGATGAACACACTAAAGACAGAGCCACTGAGGCCAAGATTTGCAAAGATTCCAACTTTCATTGTTTGCAATGAAAGTTAAGAGCCTACATACCTTTGAGGATCTGGCCCTCAGCTACTATGCTATTAGGAGACATATAAGTATGTTAGATCAAAATTAAATAAAAAGGCAGTCTTTTTCTACTGTTACCTTGGGGCAAATTGTTTCTAAATAGTAACCTACCTGCCATCCAAAAATGGAGGGTTTTGGAAGTATAGGGTGAAAATATTCACTGTGATTCCATAGCTGAGAACATTCAGTTCATTTCGCTTTTTTTTTTATTACCTTTTAATTCAAAAAGTGCTTTCAGTCAATACATTCTGATTGGATTTGAGAGCTAATACCCAGAACTGTAGTGATCTGGGAGGGCCGGGAATGACTGGAAATAAAACAAAAATATGTTTTAAAATATATTTAATTGCTTTTATGTGCTCTCCACGTTTCCTGCAGAAGAGTTCTTGGTATCAGCTGATAGGAGAGGTGAACCATGAAAAAGCTAGATTTCAGTCAAAGTAATTCCATTAGGGCCTGAAATTACTTGGTGAAACATGAGTAAGGGAAATCATCTGCAGAAACACAACAGCTGGCCTCCATGACATCACTTGCAGGAATCAAAGGAAATGAACTAATAAGATATGCATAAAAAGCCTTTTTTGTTTGCTTGCTTATAAAGTTAGAGTTTGCTTTCTGGATAACAAAAAAACAGAACAAAATAAAAAGGCTTGGAACATTTGGCACTGATATTTTGCTCTTTTCAGTAAATCGTTTTCATTTATTGAAGCTGACAAGGAAATAAAATGCCTGAAATTCTTTCTGTTTGTTGTGCATGAAGAAGAATTATTGTAGGAGCAATAGTACTGCATGATTCCACCAAGTATACAGTAGCTAGGAATTCAGAAACCCAAGAGAAAAAAAATATTAGGATGCAATGCTTAACATCTATATTATTGTCATTGTCATTTGTTTGCGTGGCTTGACCTTATTAGATAGCTTATCAGTAAGTATTTCCTTCATGGACATCATGTTTACTGTCAATGGATGTTAAATAAATGGTAAGTAACAGCTTTTAGAGTTCATAGAGCAGACAAACAGTACAAGCCAGGAAATTCAGTGAAAAGGTGATGCACCATCTTTAGCTTATCCTGCTGCTACACTTGTATTAAAACAACAAGCAGTCCGGTGGCACCTTAAAGACTAACAGATTTATTTGGGCATAAGCTTTCGTGGGTAAAACACCACTTCTTCAGATGCAATAGTATTGTATCACACTTGTATTGTGCCTTTAAGCCACAGCACAGCATTGGGGATGGTATGGGGCTAGTCTGACCCAGGGAAGAATTGAAGCACTACAAATCTTCCCTGGTGCTCTTTGGGGTGGGCAGATTGGTTATGATAGATGCCAGTTTTGAGATTAAGTTATTTAACCAACAGCAAGAAATAATTTACAAAATAAACTCGTTACTGATACTGGTGTAATTATTGCTGATCTATATAATTTTGCATATTTTTGCTGAGCTCCTATAGATTGTTGGGAGAAATCTGAAATGAAAAAGAAAAATTCCTCCTAAGAGTTGGACTTAATAGACTACAGCTGCATCTTTAAATACTATATCTTTGTGTTATCATGTAAATTATGTATATACTTATTAATAGGACTTTTAAAATACAAAAATATGGCTTAGATGTCATATCAAATTTTTTTGCCCTCTGGGGCACCTGGCATTGGCCATAGTCAGAAGACAGGATACTGGGTTAGATGGACCTTTGATCTGACCCAGTACGGCCATTCTGTTCTTATGTAGTTTCCATTCTTGTATATCATAATCATTTTGCAAAGTTAATTATCTTGGTGTTTGGAATTTTGGGGAATGATTAGAACATATTATGGATAATTGTCTTGCTCATTTTCTTTTAATCATTTTTTTTTTAAATAGAATGATGGCTATGAAACATCTTAACAATGCACACAACTTTTTCTAAAACAAATATACACTCATCTCATAAAACAAACAAACAAACAAAAAACCAACCGAGCAGATTTTTGTTTGTTTGGAGTGGGTGAAAGAATCTAGTGATCTAATAACTTGACCCATGTATTCCAAGTTTCAACTTGGAAACATTTGAGTTATAAACTCCTTAAGAGCAACATTCATAATCAAAATCGTCCATACCCTTATTTTCATACTACTAGCGATTGCCACTAGAATTCCTAAGGCCCTTCCTCACAGCATCTGGAATGCATGTGAGCAATCTTATAATGAAAAATATACTGTGCATTACAGCTGTTTTTCGAAGGATAAAAGCTGCTACAAAAGCAGTAATGTGCTGGTACTATATATGTGTTTTATTACAAGAACCAAGGTTTTCTTTCCTCTTTGGTGTAACTAGGCAGAAGATAGCTGAGTGGATCTTAGAGGCATTTTAACAATGAATGACTTGGGATATCTGTTCAGCAAAGCTTTGCTATGTCACCTGGTAGTGAGCAGGAGCAAATCTAGCATATACATTTAATTCTAACGGCAGTCATTATGTAGAATCCCTTGGTTCTAGATCTGGGTAAAACTGTTCTGGTCAATCTGAGTCCATGTAGGTGTTTAAACTGCACCCAACGTCGTGGTATCTCAGTGCCTACAACTTTTCTTTCACAGCTTCATTTGCACAATTGGTAGCAAGCTCCTTTGGATCCCTTCTACAACTTTGTGAATGCTGTGGGCAATGATTTAAGTGGCCGTCCTAGGGGCTAACTATTCTTTCACACTTGCTACAGGCTGGATCTTCATCAAAAGTGTCTTGGTGAAAGCTCCATTTTGCTTTTATACCAAGCCTTCCTTGAGGGCTACCTTCTTCTCTGCTTTGTACGGCTCTACAGGTGAAGTGTTCAGGAAAGTCTCTGGATCGGTATTTCTTTTAGAGAGCTAATGGTCTTCTGATAGGGAGGCAGAATGATACAGTAACGAGCGTGTGGGACTCAGACTTGGGAAACCTGGGTTCTTTTCCAGGCTTTGCAGGTGACTTTGGATAAGTGTCATGCCTCTACGAGGCAGGTGGTGCTCATTAGCCATGGCAAGCAGTCTGCCTAGGAGAAGGAAAATGCTAATTAACAAACAAACCGAGATTGTCAGGCCTGGCCAGCCAGCTTATAAAAGTTGTGCCAATCACGTGTGTAATGGGTCTGTACCTCTGGCTTATGGGACAGGCCAAGCAAACCAAAGGCCTTTTGACACTAATGGATGCTGTATTTTGTTTAGGAGAGACACAGGCGCCGACTTTCCAAAGTGCCGTGGGGTGCTTGACCCCCAGCCCTGCCCCAGGCGCCGCCCCCACACTACTCCTTCCCACAAGGCCCCACCCCTACACCACCTATTCCCACCTAGGCGCCTCCTCCAAGGGTGCCTTGCTCCTTCCCCCTCCCTCCCAGACTTCTGCACGCTGCGAAACAGCTGATTGAGGTGGGCGGGAGGTGCTGGGAGGAGGCGCTGATTTGAGGGGCCTCCTGGCAGGCAGGAGACACTGAGGGGGGAGCTGAAAGGGGTGCTGTCAGTGGGTGCTCAGCACCCACCATTTTCCCCCCATGGGTGCTCCAGCCCCAGAGCATCCACAGAGTCGGTGCCTATGGGGGAGAGGTTAACTTGTGGGAAGAAGTGGTTGCATATTTCTGGTTCCGGATTAAGGCCCTGATTCAGGAAGCACTTACTCATAAGCTTGACTTCAAGCATATGCTCAATTCCAATTGAATTCAGTGTCCTAACTTCTTGTGGTGCCCTGCTTTGTACTTTGAAATAAATTGAAGTTGATGGGACTTCAGCAAATGTTTTAAGTCAAGTTTTCCTGAACAGAGATGGAATTAAGCATGTATTTAAATACCTTCCTGACTCAGGGCCTTAATGACCATTTTTGCCTCTTTGTGTGACAAAGGAGATCTTCTGCCCCAGAGTTCCCTAGTTCAGCATTTAAGTAACAGTTTCCTGGTCTGGTGGCACAACATGAGGTCATTATCAATCCACAGGACTGAATTAGAACATAAGATTGGCCATACTGGGTCAGACCAATGGTCCATCTAACCCAGTATCCTGGTCTCTCACAGTGGCTGGTGTCAGCTGATTCAAAAGGAATGAACAGAACAGGGCAATTTCAAGTGATCCATCCCTGTTATCCAGTCCCAGATTCTGGGGTTTAGAGGTTTAGGGACACCCAGAGCATGGGGTTGCATTCCTGACCATCTTGGCTAACAACCGTTGGTGGACCCATCTGCCACATACTTATCTACTTCTGTTTTGAATGCAGTTATACTTTTGGCCTTCACAACATCCCCTGGCAATGAGTTCCACAGGTTAACTATCTGTTGTCTGAAGAAGTATTTGTTTGTTTTAAACCTGCTGCCTATTAATTTTATTGGGTGACCTCTAGTTTGTATGTTATGTGAAGGTGTAAATTTACACTTTCTTATTCACTTTCTACAGATCATTCATGATTTCATAGACCTCTATCATATGCCCCCTTAGTTGTCTCTTTTCTAAGATGACAAGTTCCAGTCTTTTTAATCTCTCTCATATAGAAGCTATTCCAACCCCTAATCATTTTCATTACCCTTCTCTGTATTTTTTCCAATTTAGAATATATATTTTTGATATGGGGTGACCAGAACTGCACTTAGATGTGGGTGTCCATGGATTTATATAGTGGCATTATGACATTTTCTGTCTTATTATCCATCCCTTTCCTAATAGTTCCCAACATTCTGTTCACTTTTTTGTCTGCCATTTCACAGTGAGTGGATGTTTTCAGAGAACTAGCCACAATGACTCCAAGATCTTTTTCCTGAGTGGTAACAGCTAATTTAGAACCCCACCATTTTGTATGTATAGTAGGGATTTTCTCCCCAGTGTGCGTTACTTAGCACTTAACATTAATTTCATCTGCCATTTTGTTGCCCAGTCACCCAGTTTTGTGAGATCCCTTTGTAACTCTGAGCAATCAGCTCTGGACTCAAGTATCTTGCATAATTTTGTATTATCTGCAAATGTTGCCTCCTCACCGTTTGCCCCCCTTTCCCAGATCACTTATGAATACGTTGAATAGCATTGGTCCCTATTTATCTCTCTCCATTGTGAACACTGACCATTTATTCCTATTCTTTATCTGTCCATCAAGAAATGATATTTGTAATAGTAAAAGAATGTTATGGATGTTCCGAAGTTAAGCACTTGAAAGTTAGGAAATACCAGTTTTACAGCTGACTGTGCAACCTTAACTCTGCCCGCCTTGGGCACTGAATAAGACGGGAGTCCAGTGGAAATAAATAATACATACATAGGGTACCTACTGATGCCCTTGTTTTTCTGTGCCTACTATGTAGTCCTTTTATGCTTTCATTAAAGGTCTCTAATATGAACCTCCCTCAGACAAAGCATGAACTTAATTACATTGTGGGCCCTCAAATCCCCACAAATAAGTTGACAAGTTTGCAATCATTATGCCCCATGTGGTTCACCCATCCCTGCTAGTCAGGAGCTTGTAGTGAGATCAGCCAAACCTCCGGGTGCTTAGAACAGGAAACCTTCCCCCAGCAGCGGTCCCATTTTTTACCGCAACTGCCAAAGAGGAGCCAAGACCATGCACAAAATGGCTCATTTACCAGACAAATTCTCACAAAACACAAGTGACACCATCCAGGGTCTCAAAAGCGGTAGGTCAGGGAGTAAGGTGTTAGGGCTCTAAAAGTTTAGCAGGAAAAGGGAACATGTCCCCTGGCCACAAACAGCATGCAGTATTCCAGAGCTAATTGCTGTACATTCCAAAGCCATGATGTCACCGGACTGCGATGCTAACTCTTTAGCCATTCTGGATGGAGAGGGCTTATGGCATCTAGGAAAGAACCCCCCAAAACACATGCTTACCCTTTAAAGGCAATCTCTTACCATCTACCTGCTGGAGCCAAACTAAACTGAGGTTTCTGTCCAATGTTTGGAAGCCAGTTAAAATAGGAACTCAGTTGTTTCTCTAAATACACAGAGTATATTACCTTAGTCATAAAATTGGGGACTTTCAAATCTAATTTGTTCAGCACTAGTGCTGTTGAAGGCTGGGAAGTGTTCCAGAGGAAATCACCTCCACGCAAACAGAGATTAGCAGCTCCCCATTGCAGACATATGGAAATGATTGCCTATAATCTCCGGTAATTGTGGCTGTATTACATTCAAATCCTGTTTTCAATTTTCTTAAACTTCTAGACTGATTGTGTTATTAAATCATGCTGGCTGATGTGTTTAATAAGGACCTATTAAATGTTTATAAATTAGGGAAATAAATATGGGCTTTTAGTCAGACTGCATGATGGATCTGGTAACCTATTGTTAAAATAACAGCACTGTTGTTAAAAAATATACTTCAGGGCTCACTTTCAAATAAGAAATCCAGCCTTCAGCATGAGGTGTTTCCAAAACTACATGCACAGATGGTTAAAAATAAAAGACACCTAATTAGAGTAGGTCTAATTTTAACTGTCAGGAAAAGCTTTCCTTCTGTTTCAGACAATGGGTGATGCTGCAAAACTATCAGTTCGAGAGACTTTGGAATGGGTTGAATTCTGCTCTTGTTAACACCAGCAGGAATCCTAAGTAACTGTACTGAGGACAAAGTATTTCTTTTGAATTTACAACAGTGTACAGCAAAGGGCGGAATTTAGCCTTCCGAGTTTTCTTAAAGTCCTAACTTGTTTCCAAGGGTCTGATCCAAATCTTGTTGAAGTCAATAGGAGCTTTCCCATTAACTCAAGAGGCTTTGGTCCAGCTCCTAAATGAGCCAGCAGTCACACCGAAGAATGCAAAGGCCTGTAGGAAAGGGAATTTTGGGAACTGGCTGAAGCAAAACATTAGGGGGAGAAAATAAAACAAGGGGGAAAGGATCTCGGACACAAAAAATCGAGGCTTTGTTGGAAGGTTCCCATGCACCCTTTTATTAAAGAGACATTTGCTCTTCTCTGTAGCAGTATGCCCTTGCCAAAGATAACTCTGTTACATCTCACAGTTAACATCCCCGATACCTCCCGACTGCTTTACATCTATTTTTTTTAATCTTTTAGTTGTTTTGATGAGTTAACAATATCTGTTTTCATCACTCTCAATTCCCTTCACTAATAGTTGTCACCTGGCAATGAACATATAAGCATCTAACTTTTTATAACCACGGTCCACCTGCTAAAGTAATTTTGTCCTCTATCTTAAGGGCAAACATGAACCTGTTTTCTCCTGCAAATTAATATTTTATTTTGTTTTTTGGAGGGGATGGGGGGGGATTATAAATTAATTAATTGTTAGATCTTTCAGCATAAAATGCACTGTGTCATTATCTGCACATAAACACATAATCTTTTAAAAAATATAAGTAGACCATAACATTGCAGTTTCAGAATATTCTAAAGTAACGAGGAACTTGTATGATTCACATTAGAGAGACTGAGAGAATTAGATATAAGGCTAATATTTGGCAGAGCCTTGTAAATAGCTTGATTGTTATTTTATATTGGCTAAGATATAAAAAGCTGCGTTGCCTGCCAGCAAAAGCCAGGCAGTGTGGCCAGGTAGTTACATGGCTCTGTTGTTAGCCGGTTTCATGTAGGAATGTTCTTGCTCTCAGTAGGTTATTTTTGTGTGTCTGTTTATACTCAGCCAAAATAGGGCAAGGACCCTGCACGGCAATTATTTTTACTAAATTTTGTTGGTCTGCCCTCAGGGGCGTTCTCCCAGTTTAATTGTTTCAGGGATTGTTGCCTTCTGGGATTTTTTTCTTTTCAAAATGTTCCTGGTAGAATTTGTTTCTGAACAGAGTCAAGGCGTTTTTGGTTTTTATCTCTTTTTTAAAATGCATGTAAAATTGCAGAAAACTGCATGTCCTGAAATTAATAGAGGTGTTTCTCAATGCATAGATTTTTAAATTATGTGTCTAAAGATATCTTTAGAATTGATTATATTAAAGGGGGATAAATCTTCTGTGCCCTTCCCCCACATAAAAGGTTTGGAAATAGAATTCAGTTGGGTTCCTTGAATTCAAGTTAAGACAGACATGGGAGGGATCATTTGTCTCTAGTTGTACATGAAATAACTTATAATAGTTGTGGCTAGTACATGAAGTATATGTTAGACTCCCTGGATATAAATCCCAGTGTCAGCTTACAAAGATATTGTATTTATGCACCCAATGGTATTCTCCCATAAATAATAAGAGAAAAATCCAAATGTATAAGATGCTATTTCTGGATTTATTTAATATGACAGCATATTCTCCCTGCTCCCCCATCTTTACATTGCTACACTACATTAAACAGAGCCACAAGGCTCTGGCTGAAATCAGCTAAAGAAAATAAATGCCTTATTATTGCTGCCCAAACACCTAGGCACAATAGGTCACCCAGAAAGGGGCGAGCTGTGAGTGTGTGGAGAAAGGTGTGTGAGGGGTGATTGATGCAAAGGTCCTGGGGAATCATGTCCTCTATTTTGTTATTTTTAGATCAGTCAAATTTTTAAGACAATTTCCCCCCTTCTTTTTCCCCCCCCTCCCCCACCCCCCCCCCCCCACACACACACACAGAGGCAGGGAACACGTTTTCTCCTTATTCCCTTTAAATACGTGTATAGTTCATGATGCTTTAGTGGGCTGGAACAGGAGCTCAGGTAAGTCAGCATCACTCTGTTGAAGTTAAAGGTGCACTACTGATTTTTACCAGCTGAGCATCCCTCTAACAGATCGTAACTGATATATTTGTTTAAAGGAAAGAGTGGATGAGCTCACGCTTTATTCATTTTCTTCCCCCTCCCTGCCCACCCATTCTGTGCAGGTAACCCAGCATCTATAATTAATCTGATCCTAGGCGCCTCATTATGCTCTTTTGCCATAGAGGAAAAAAAGCTGATACAAGATTAAAATGTAGGCAATAGAGTTAGCCCTATATGTCAACGCATTTCCCCCCTTGAAATAACAATAGTGTCTGGACTGAAGGATAAATAAGCCTTTGAGTCTTTAAAAGCAAACTCATCAGTTATTTGAAAAGGCTGGATTTCCATCACCAGATCTCATGTCAACTAATGTGCTCATTCATTAACCAATTGTGAGGCAGAAGTGTAACTATGAGCCCAAATCTTTAAAGTTCTGCATCTCGTACGCAAAGTGCAAGCATCTGCCTCAGTATTAGCAATTTGCAAACAGGTTCAGCAAACCGCATAGTGAATCATATGCTGGTAGTGAGTTGGGGGGGGGGCGGGACGGGGGGGGAAGCTCAGCTGAGATCCCTGCAGACACCAGTCTGCATCACAAAATCACCACACGTAATGCAACATAATTTTCCCCAATTAGCAGTCTCTCTTCAGGAAAGGCCTGAGGCGGTCGCAGCAGACAGATCCCTAGAGAGAGTGGTGGGGTCTAGGTAGACTTGAGATCACTGGCAGATCAGAGTGTGTGTAAGGGAGGAAAGGGGGCAGGGAGGCAAACCTCACAATACCTTTACCTATTCTTATTCCCAGCTCAGGGCACCTCTGTTCAAACATCAGTAACACACTTTTCATGCAGGGAAAACAAAAATCAAATAATTAAAGCAATTAAAAAACTCTGCTTATTTGACACCAAAAGTAAAAACCTAAAGAGCAGACAAGAAAAGAAAAGAAAAACCACTTTGACACCTTTCTATCCTGCTTTCTGTCATTAACTCTGGAGCACAGAATAAGGTCATTGGGGGTATTCTTTAGCTTTTCCACAGAAAAGTGGTGACAGGCATTTTTACTGAAGAAAGCAGGCTTGCTACAGAGGAATGTGCACAGGTTTAGATTCTGGAATCTAATCCCTATCAACTCACCATTCGGCCTTGGGTGTGTCACTTCTATCTCCGTTTCCCTTATATAAGTCAGGGACCATAAAAGTTACCCATCTAACTGCCAGGCATGTTGTTAGGAGTAATTAATTAATATCCACATGGTGCTCTGAACATAAACACGCTATACAAATGTTAAGTATTATTAACAGTTTCTGGTCTTTATAGCCCATTACTGAAAATGCATAAAAACTTCCAAATCAACTAGGCCTGATCCAAATCCCATTGCTATGTGATCTCTACTAGTTGCAGAGAGTTGAAAAAGTCCCAGGAGTTGGTGTACAACCTCTAGCATTGATCAGAACCCTGCTTCTTCTGGTAACTGGACCAGATCCTCAGCAAGGTCACTGAAGCGATGGTGATTTACTCGGACGTCAGTGGGAGTCTTGATGCAGATTTCAGTGAACTTTGGATCAGGCCCTTAATGTTTAGCTTTGATTGGAAGAAAATTCTCCTGACCTAGTGTTTCTGGGCTAGATGCTGTCTGACTTGTGCATTCTTTGCTCAGTTTCACACCATGTCTATGTTGCACAGTGCGCCTGGGACAACTTTACATGATGGGCTACCTTTGCTGAGTGAAATGGGATTTTTTTTTCTGAATCCATTTCCTTCCCTAAAGTTCACAACTATCAACTATTGGGCCAAATTCCCTGAGAGTGCAGCTCCACTGACGTCAGAGGAGTTATACCAGTAGAGAAGCAGGCCCTGTTTTTCAGGAAAAGGAATATGTGGGTTGGCAAGGAGAGGGAATCAAGACATGACATGGCAACATAAACCCTCCTATCATTTCTTTGCAACTGCAGAGGGCCTCAGCAAGGACGGACTGAGCTTTGCAATGAAGTTAGCCTTTTTGCCACTGCCTGAAAGGCCATTTCCAGACCACCCCCCCCCATAACGAAGCAATTCTGCCAACTACTCTCAGGTAAAAAGCTGAATATTTAGGTAGACTCCTGAAAATTGGAATCTGTCGAAAGCTAAACATGTACAAAGCGGGATTCTTTTCGGATCTACAGTATGTGCACAAATTACCAAGCTGCAGAGAAAAATCTAGTCAGCAATTGCATGCATGCATGTGTGTGAGAGAGAGGGGGAAGGGGGGACAGGGAGATGGGGCGGTGTTGTCTGGCGTATGTGGTTTAAAAATTGCTCAAGCTGTTAGGGGATGGTATGTTGTGCTTCATTACATTGGCACAAGCCATTATACAGTGCAATTGACAGCGAAGGGCTCTAAAAGAAACGAAAAGAGTGGGAAACTGGAAGGTGGTGAAGATTCAAGTTTTCTGTTACAGCAATGTCAGGCAGGAGAGGAGAGAAGGAATGACCTAATAGGAGGGAGTGGGGGAGAGAAAGGAGGCTAATAGGGAAATGTAAAATTTCAGATGCAATGTTTTATTACCGTTTTGAAACTGCTGCTTATGATTTAACGACAGGATTGGCACGGAACAGCTCAGCAGCACAGGTCCACCGTGCCAGCGGGATTTATGATTTTTTTTTCAATGCTGCAGAGGGAAAGCTGAACTCTTGTTTGGGCCTAGCAGGCCCCGAGCCCGGTAACTGCATTATGTAATAAAATGGTAGCCACTGAGAAAGCAGCCTCAGCTTACAGCTCCAGGGGAGAGAGCCAGGACTGTTGAGTAAGTTTATGGAGTCTTTTCTAGTGGCTTTCCCTCAGAGGAAAAAAAAGATGGAAACTTCAGCATGGGAGCAGGAGCCTCTGGTCTGGCCTCCTCCAGGACAGTACTGCCAATGGAGATGTTCCTTTTATATGACGGAGAACAGGGAGTCACCTGTAAGCTGGGACAAGTCCCACTCTAAATTGGGAAGTTTTGAGCCCAGACCGGGGACAGCTGGGCTTTTCATGAACCTGCTCTGTACAATAATAAGCAGCATGTGTGGCCCAGGGAGGGTTTACCGAATCAGAGACTGGGGGTGAAATTCTCTGCTGTGCTGACAGCCAGCATGAAGCATAGGCATCACTCTGACTTCAGTGGGGACTAGGCCCTGTGATGGCTGCGTTTCCCATTGGGTGAGGAGAAACACTGGGGAGGAAGTGAAGAGGGGTTGGTTTTGAAGGCTCCAGCATGTGATCTCTGCTAGTTGGAGAAGAGTTGAAAAAGTCCCAGGGGTCAACCTAGAACTTGTAGTCACTGGACCAGATCCTCAGTGATGTAAATGGGCAAAGTCAATGAAGTTATGGTAATTTACATCAACTGAGAAGCTGGTCCACTGTATTCCCACTTGCTTGTTGCCTACAGTTTATTTTCATCTTCTCCTGAGGAAACATGGAGAGGGGAAATCTTGCATTGAACAGTTTGGTCACTTCTGATTTGTTTGTGGAGGTGCCAGCTACATCGCCATTGGCACTGAATACCTCCTATTCACAGCCCCTGCTCTTCTGCCAACAAATCCAACAGCCGGAGGTCAATAGTCTGTACCCTGCTTAAAAAAAATGTACCAAGAAGTCTGAGCCGCCACATTCTGCAGCATGAAGAACAAACAAAGGGGAGAGTCATAAATAAAAGATCCTTAAACCAGAATAAGCAGTAAATATTTCAATAAACCACTTGAGATGAGGAGTTGAAACATCCAGGAGAATTAAGAACAAACATTGCACAAAAGTCGAGAAACAGTGACAAAGACAGAGCCAGCCTGGCAGATAATGAGATGTAGCATTATTCATCTCCTGCTGCATACCACCATGTGCATTAACAAATACATTTATATTTCCGTGGGATGACTGTTTCCCACCAGGTTCACAACTGGTGTAAGGGTTAGTAAAACAAACACCCATCCCGCTCCTTTCTCCACCATTACAGAGAAGACAGAATCCTTAGCTGAGGTTAAATTCACGGGGTGACCCCACCTTCTTGTGTGTAATGCCCCAGAGAGAATCACAGCGAAACATGCCATGAGGCCAGCTCCAACGGAGAACATTGAACGGCTTCCCTCTTCTCTTGCAGCTAGTCAGTGCAACACGAATACAGGAACAGGAAGTTCTTAACTTTGCACTGTCTCTCCCTTTGATCTGTTTATAACTAAAAAGAAGAAGAGTGCCATGCCTTCATAACCACTGTTCCTAGGAGGAATTGGCAAGCTTTCGACTCAGTGGGGAAGTAGATGAATGCCTTGAGCTGACATATTAGTCAAGGGAAGATAAAGAATAATGAAAACAGATTCTTGGCATCTGGGAGGCTTGACGGAGGTAGCTGAGTGAGGGTTTCATATACTCCATTTCAGGAGAGGGATCTGTGCATTGTATATAAACAAGAGTGAGATAAGAGCCCTGTGGACCATCAGTGACTTATTGCCATGAAGGGTCCTACCGGCTTGTCATAGGCTTGACCACTAGGATGGCATTTGCGGGGCGCACTGACTCTTTGATGGCGTAGGGATTTTTCCTGCAGCCAGCTGTAATATTGTAGTGGATCTGTTTATACCCAGAATTTCTTTTGGAAAAGCAAAGGTGGCTGTTGTTTCCTGGGAGATCTTTTCACTGGCTCGTCTGTCGGAATAGAGGGGCTGATGCTCAGAAGGAAAGACCTGTTTCTATTTAACTGGCTGCACCCTTAAAGGCATACCTGTTCCTTTCCTATTAACGTGCCTCTGGAATAATAGGTGGCTACATGCAACGGGCCACATCCTGCCTCAGCTAAAAGTCCCCTTTGGCTGCTTTGGTAGTGGAAAAAGGACTTAAAGCTGTCCTAGAAGGGCATTTGGGTATTGGTGCCCTTGCATAATAGCCCCTTGGAGACTGTTACAAGACAAAGCAAATTGGAACAGCACCCTGGCTGCTACAGCTTGTGCTGTGTGTGTCCATGAGAGAACTCCCCCTCACTGTCTCCTGGATTATGGGGGCTGAAAGGTGGTATAATGCTACATTTGTCCCCTCCCTTCCCCATCCCAGTACATTGAAGGGGGCTCTGGCGCACTTGAAGGGTGAGAGCAATGTGTTAAGGTTAGGGAATTATTGCTATGTATTTGTATTGCAGCAGAGCGCGACCTGCCCCCAACTCAACCCCCCTCATGTTAGGTGCTAAACGCTCCCCCCAGCAAGAGGCAGAGGTGATGTTTTCCCATAGTAACCAAGCTACATATGTTCTGAAAGCTGAATTTATGCCGGCGGTTTGTTGTTTCCACCCAGAAGATACAGTCTGATTTGTATATCGCTCTGCATAAATTCCTCGTTAACCTTTACAACCATCTGGAGTGAGAGTCATTCCCCATATCGCAGCAGACCACAGCAGCGGCAATGCGCTTAACCTAAACCACTGAGCTTTAAGAGGCGGAGGAGGAGTTGGTACCAAGACACAACTAAGGAGCTATGAAGAGGGCTAATGGGAGCACAGCGACGGAACCTGTGCTTGAGTCCACTGTCCAAGCCAGAGGGCTTTGGGGCAATTCCAGGGTTCACCACCATGCCTGCAGGTTGCAATGGCCAGACATGAGCCTAGAGCCAGTGAGAAGCATCTATTGCCATCCCTCAGAGAAACACAGCGTGGGGCATTCCCAGAGGAGAAAAGGGGGCTTGTATTACATAGTGGCCCAAAACCATAGTCTTCTGTCGCTATTCATGTCAGTGCAGTCAGCAGCTTAATACAAAGCTGCGGAGTCTCTGAAGGCAGCCACACACTTAATGCTTCAATTTCCACATTTTATGTTATATGTAATTTAAAGCCCATGGTGCCTTAATTGTAAAATAAGCCTTATTAAAATACTAGCTTGAAAAGCAGTGGGGTACCCTGAGCGGCAGAATGAAGGTTGCTAGCTTAACTGCTGTTTACAAGGATTTAAAAGGAGATGCAGCCAAAATAAAGCTGTAGAGATGTTTCCAAGGTGAGTGATAGACCAAAGACCCCTGGATAATTAAGGCCCTTTTCTTTCTCTCTTTTTTGTGCTGTCTCTCGCTCTATTTAGATACCCAAAGCATACCCTTTGCTGCTTTTATGATTGATGATGCAGCAAGGATACTTCAGTACTAGTAAGCAACGTGAGGCTTTGATTAATGATGGTGGGGGCACTCCCAGAAGACCAAAGAGAATAATATGATCAGAAAACAGCTAAAGCTGCTGGGAGGGATACAGGGTCCTGTGTTTTCAGAGGAAACTTTCCCTGCTAAGATCACCTTCCCACCTATTGGCTCCACCTGACTCCTGAAAATACCACGCTAAATTCTCCGACACCCCAGTACTGTGCTTTGGGCAGGGATGTGGAGGGGAGAGTTAAGGTGGTTTTAAGTCATATTTGCACCCCACATATCCTGGGGCCTGGCAAAGGACAGCCCTGCCCCTAGGGGTCAGTTAGAGCAGCCTCAGGGTTGCTCTGATTTATACTCTGCTTCCATGTATACGATTCCTTCTAGCCCCATTACGAGATTGGCTAGAATCTGCCTGGTGCTATGGGCTCCTTTATAGTTCTTAGAACCAAAGCTGAGCTGGGTGATACACTACACAAGTGCTGCTGGCTAGAGCCATTGCGCCTGTAGAGACCAGGAGAAGACAGATTGCCTTCAAAGACACTGGCAGGAGCATGCTCTCCTGCAGCCCGTGCTCCTTCGTGTGCAGTAAGCCGGTAAGCAGAGAAGTTAGGACAGAGGCCAGGCCCCACCCTGTCACGGACAGCCCCCTCTGGGGTGCTGAGCACTCCTAGATGCTCTAACAGAACATAGGCATCTATATTACAGCTGCCTCCTATGTGGGAGTGCGAGGGGTTGGGTAGGAGCTCCCTGTGGCTAGAGTCTCGCTAAAGCTAGAGAGAGATGTTATAGTGGAGACACATACGCACACCACAACTGTCATGGTGACAGCCATATGAGAAACTAATACCCTGTGATATAATTGTATTTAACATGCACTTCTTCCCACTCCACTTGTGTTCTGCCCACAAATCCCGCTCTCCCAGGGCCATTTCCAACATTGCAAACCCATCAGCTGATTCAAACAGCTACCATTTAAAAAATAAAAATGAAACAACAACAAAAATAGAATTTTCATTTTTTCCGTTCTCAAAAAAAAAAAAAGGTCCTCCTCAAAATTACACTGGCCGGATGCCCATAATGGGATTTAGTTTCACTCCTGAACCACTAACAGATTTATTCTCAAGAAAGTGCAGGGCTAGAAATTTTATCAAACTTTATATTATTAGAAAAGGGAGAATGCCAGTTAGGGTCCAAGCAAACAGGCTTTAAAGATCTGATAATTGTATTGTATAAAGAAGCTTTTTCATGTTATTTTTCAGATATGTTTTAAATTTATTACTTTCTTCCCCTTCTGAGCCCTGACTCATGAAGTGACCAAGGTACCTGCCTTTACCGGAAGGATACTTAAAACAAAAAAGCATTTAGAAAACCCCTCTAAAACCCGTTGCAAAACAATTTTTATGTAACATGGGATAGATGCACAAAATATGTTCACCTGGATGACAGCATAAAATTCTTTTATTTGCACTCATTTTGAATATCCCATTCATGACTTCACCAGTCCTAAGTAAAATGCCAAAGTCAATAAGATAGAAATTTATTTCATGTTTTACCTCCCCCCCCGACCCATGGTTCCCAGTAAAGTTCAGAGCCTATAAAAAAAAAGTAGTATAAAAACTTTGACCAAAAAAAAAAAGCATTATAGAAAACGGAACTTTTTGCAAAAATTGTTCACCTCATAAATTTCCAATGTTTGTAAGAGTTTGAATGACATTATAAATATTTTAAAATCAAAGTTATATTCTAAAAGATTGAATATTGAACATGATTGACAAAAATATTGATAAAAATGTCAAACATTTGCGTAAAACAGAAAGTGGCCCAGTTTTGAACCCTAAAAAAAGGAAATACACAGCTTTAAAATTTTCCCAGAAAATTGTTATTCCCTGCTCCCTTCATTTTTTGGGCCCACTCTCGTAAAGGTTTAGTACAGAACAATAGAGAAGCACTATAATGTAGTCGAGAGGGATACAAAAATCTATGGTTATCCTCTTGCAATATCTGTGCAATAACAGCCAGTAACAGTGGATGTTACAGCTTCATATGGTTCTAATCAAATTGTTAGTATTTTACATGTCGGCATATTAAGCTGATGATGGTCACTGGGACTTCCCACCCTCTCCTTCCCTGTAAAATCTTGAGTAATATTGTATGGTTGTTGGAGCCCTGGAATTCTGGGCTTCAGCAACATTTTCCTTCATTTTTCACGTGGCAAACTGAAGGAAATATCTGGTAACATTTCAATTCCACATCATTCAGTGTGGCCTAAATAGGTGTGGTGCAACTGAGGCCTACACAGGAAAAGCTGATTTAAAGTCCTGGCAGAACTATTAGCTGATTCCCAAAAGATGTGGATATAAATTTCTTCTAGGCACATCTGCCCCGTCTGCTTTTAATTTTGAACCACCAGCTTTAATTGAGAAGTTGTACTGTAAGCTCTTCTTTTTTGTGAACAAGAATGACATAATTTGCTCAGCAAAGACCTAGAGCCAAGCTTTTGCTCTTAAGTAATCAAGAAGTAGTAACCAACAGACAAATGCTCCATCTAACTCTTTCCAGGCCAAAGTCTTCTAATACAGTGGTTCTCGATCTGTTCCATCGGATGGGTCACTTAATAGAGAGAGAATCCAGTGCAGACCTCCCCTCTTATTCACAATTATACCGATCACCTCCTCTCACATTCTTCATCAGCTACCCTGTGGCAACACTGGCAGCTGATCACATGGAAAAGTAGTATTAGGAAAGTATTTAATGTATTTACAGCTGCCTTTTAATGAAATTTACCCATTGGAAACAGGGATAGCAAGCATCATCAGACCAGCCAGCTTTGAGCAACTCAGCAAGTGCTCTATAGACCACCTCCAACCCTTTCTCTCCATCCCTCATGCCTTGTCTTTTAAAGGGTAAGTTCTTTGGGGCAGGTAGGGACTGGTTCTTATGACGTTTACAGGCAGTACTTAGCACAAAGAGACCTCGATCTTAGTTAGTAGGGCACTCGAGATGCTACTTGTTATCATGTTCTTCTGTACCAAAAGTGGGATGGTCACAGAGCTTGCTTATACGCACCAGATGTGATCATCATATGATCCTTCAATGCTCTGTTGATTGTTCCTTCTGAGGAACAAACTGTAGAGGTCAATGGTTTCTGTTGAGCTTTCCACTATCACATATGATCTGCGCACTGAAATCTTTTTTTTTTTTATGACTGCTGGAGTTGTCAATATTTTTTCCTTCCATCTTGTTGGATATAAACATGGTCACCAGGCTCTAGACCCAGCAGTTTTCTAACTGAGTGTCCTCTGTTGTAAAAGTGTTCGTAGGCTCTTTTTGCTTTTGTATCTAATTTGGCTACTCTCTTCATGTCTGGCCACTTTGGAGAACTACTGTTCCAACTTTGGAAAAGAATCTGAGTTGTCTTCCCATCAGGAGTTGTGCTGGACTATATACAGTAGCTGCTATTGGGATTGATCTAACTCAGAAGAGCAAGGAATGGGTCTTCCCACTGAAGGATTTTCTTGGCTGTCTGTACAGCTCTCTCCGCCTTTCCATTCACTTGTGGGTAATGTGGGCTGCTAGTAATATGACCAAAACCATATTTCATTCAGAATGACTTAAATTCTGCTGCAGTAAGTTGTGGTCCGTTGTCAGTCACTAGTTGTTCTGGAATATGGAAGTGAGCAAAAGTGCACTTCAGTATCTTGATAACACTATGACATGTTATGTCTTTCAAGTACACTATTTCTATATACCTGGAAAAATAGTTCACGACAACCGGGTAATGATGTCCTCTGAATTTGCATAAATCTGCAGCTAGTCTCTTCCAAAGGTTGTTTGGTACGGGTGTTTGCGTATTGTGTGATTCAGCATGGTCTCTTAAGTTGATTTGTATTGGATCTCCTTTCAGAGGTCCAATATCAGATCCTCCATTGAGTTCTTCCACCTTTCTCACTAGGCCCATCCTGGCAGCCACGCTGCTGCTGAGAAGATAGTCGGTCTTTGATCCTTTGATCACATGCTCTATGAATGTGTAGCTTTTGTGTTTGTAAGTTGTGGAAACTTTTTAAAGACACCATAATAGAGGCTCAACTTAAATGTATCCCCCAAATTAAAAAACATAGTAAGAGAACCAAAAAAGAGCCACTGTGGCTAAACAAAGTAAAAGAAGCAGTGAGGGGCAAAAAGGTGTCCTTTAAAAAGTGGAAGTTAAATCCTAGTGAGGAAAATAGAAAGGAGCCTAAACATTGACAAATGAAGTGTAAAAATACAATTAGGAAGGCCTGAATGAGGAACAGTTAGCCAAAGATTGAAAAAGTAATAGCTTGCTTTTTTTTTTTTTAAGTACATCAGAATCAGGAAGCCTGCTAAACAACCAGTGGGGCCACTAGACAATCAAGGTGCTAAAGGAGCAGTCAAGGACAATAAGGCCACTGCAGAGAAACTAAATGAATTCTTTGCATCGGTCTTCACGGCTGAGGCTGTGAGGGAGATTCCCAAACCTGATCCATTGTTTTTAGGTGACAGATCTGAGGAACTGTCCCAGATTGAGGTATCATTAGAGGAGGTTTGGGAACAAATTGATAAATTAAACAGCAATAAGTCACCAGGACCAGATGGTATTCACCCATTCTGAAGGAACTCAGATGTGAAATTGCAGAACTACTCACTGTAGTCTGTAACCTATCAGTTAAATCAGCTTCTGTACCAGATGACTGGAGGATAGCTAATGTGATGCCAATTTTTAAAACAGGCTCCAGAGGTGATCCCGGCAATTACAGGCCTCTAAACCTGATTTCATTACTGGGCAAATTGGTTGAAACTATAATAAAGAACAATATTGTCAGACATATAGATGAACATAATTTGTTGAGCAAGAGTCAACATGGTTTTAGTAAAGGAAAATCATGCCTCGCCAATCTACTAGAATTCTTTGAGGGGGTCAACAAGCATGTGGACAAAGGAGATCNCAAAAAGAACAGGAGTACTTGTGGCACCTTAGAGACTAACAAATTTATTAGAGCATAAGCTTTCGTGGACTACAGCCCAAGCCATCCAAAGAAGTGGGCTGTAGTCCACGAAAGCTTATGCTCTAATAAATTTGTTAGTCTCTAAGGTGCCACAAGTACTCCTGTTCTTTTTGCGGATACAGACTAACACGGCTGCTACTCTGAAACCTGTCAGAGGACAGGATACTGGGCTGGATGGACCTTTGGTCTGACCCAGTATGGCTGTTCTTATGTTTCTGTGTTTCTGGCCTATGTAGTTAAGAATATCTCCAAGGCTAGTCAGAGCTGTGCCAGGTGACTTCAGCTCTGGGAGGGGTTGAAGGCGATTGTGAGTCTCTGAGATGACTGTAACATCAGCACCTGAGTCAATTTTAAAGTCAGTAATCTTTTCATGAATATTAAGTTTCATTTTCCAGGAAGGCTTTACGTCATCACAAATGATAGACCCCAGAAACAATGGCTCTTGATTGCCTGTAATACGAGGTAGCTCCCTGGCGGCTTTGGTGCAGCAAACAGCTGCACAGGGTCCATAGTTCATGCATTTATTATGCTGTGTGCCTCTAGCTGGACATGCATCATCTAATAGGATTTTTTTCTATACTTTGTGCATGTAGGCTGGAATTTGTCCCTCTTAGCCTGGGAGCTCTCTCTCCTTGCCTCTGGGGTTTTATGGTAATGACTTTTAACATTCAGGTATCCATTTACAGTATCTAAGGGCTTGGCTACACTTGCGAATTACAGCACAATAAAGGAGCCCCAGGCGCCCTAGCTCACTCCCCGTCCCCACTGGCAAGGCACGTAGAACGCTCTGACTCTGCACCTACAGCGCTGCTGGTACTCCACCTCGGTGAGTTGAATAATGTTTGCTGCGGCCCCGCTGGAGCGCCGCGGTGCCAGTGTGAACGAGGTGTTGCATTACTGCGCTCTGATTTGCTTCCGGCAACGTCCTATAATCCCCTTAAGTCAAGTGGCCACTCTTGTTTGAACTCGCTGTAGGAATGCTGTAAGAATGTGGCTATCCCCTTTCAAAGCTCCGTTTCTGACAGCTGGCTGCTTATCTGCTCTGGGACAAAGGAATGCTGCTTGCTTTGAGTGAGTGAGAGAGAGATGCGGGAGAGGGGGAGGGAGGTCTGCTGCTGTCTGAACTTACAAGACAGCATGCTGACACGCTCTCAGCCCCCCCAAAACCCACTCTCTCCTTCCACATACACACGACACACTCCCTGTCACACACACCCCCATTTGAAAAGTATGTTGCAGCCACTTGCATGCTGGGATAGCTACCACAATGCACTGCTCTCTGTGATGTTGCAAGAGCTGCTAATGAGGCCACGCCAGTGTGCTTCCAGCTGAGAGTGTAAACACTCGGCAGCGTTTTCCCTGCTGCGGACTCCGAAGGCTGGTTTAACTCCCTGCGCTCTACAACTGCAAGTGTAGCCATGCCCTAAGCTAATTTCTGGTTTTTCTAGTCTGTCAACTTGCTCTTGGTTTTGCTGTTTCACCAGCTCAGACTACTTTGCTCTCTGGATAGCTGTGGCTAGGGTTAAGTCTCTCTTCGATTATAGCTGCTGTGAAAGGGTTTTATCTGTTAACTCTAGTAACCAACCTGTCTGATATTTTTTGGTGGGTTTGCATTCCCCAGAATCACAGTTTTCAGCCAATGTATGCAGCACTCTTATAAAACAGTTAACATTTTCCCCTGGTTCTTGAAGTCTCTGGTGGAAACATCCTCTGCCATAAACCACATTTCTCTGAGTTATAAAGTATGCATCAAACATAGCAAGAACCCTTTCACAGTCATCTTCGTGACTGTCTTCAGTAAAATCAAATGTTCTAAAGATATGCTCTGCCTGCTTTCCCATAGCATAAATTAAAGATACCTGTATATCTCCAGTTTCTTTGTGGAGCTTGGTAGCAATGTGAAATCTTGCAAAATCCTATTTTCAGTCTGTCATTCTAAAGGTTTGTCAAAGCTCACATTCTCTGGGGCATTGAAGAGTGTCAAACTGATGAGATCTTGCAATCTTTGTTGCTTTGTCCCTTCTGTTTCTGTTATTAATTTACTTCTGACACCATGTTGTGTTCTTCCATCGAATATCCACATATCAGAATACTGTCCATGAAAACCACAACTCCATTTGTGTTCATTAACAAATCTGCCATCTTTTTTGGGAAAATTTCAGGTGCACTGGTAATCCCAAAAGGTAATTGTCAAAGCAGAATCTCCCCAAAGGTATGATAAATGTAGTAAATTTAGAATTTTCTTTGGCTAAAGGAATTTGCCAGAATCTGTTCGAGACATCCAGTTTGTAGAATACTGTAGCTCCTTTCACATTGTGGAGGAAGTCATCCAGTGTTGGAAGGATACATTTTTCTCATAACTGCTTCATTAAGTCTGTTAAGATCTGCACAGATTCGTACTTTTCCATTCTTTATATCTGGTACCATTAGGGCACACCATGCTGTTGGCTCAGAGCTTTTCTCAATTATGCCCATCCTCTCCATTCTCTTTAACTCAGTTTCCACTTTAGGAATCCTGCAAGGTGTATGTACATTATATGGTTCACTACTGTCACACAAATAAACAAAAGCATAGATCACAGTTTATGAACCTCTGCTCTAATATCAGCTAAGTAATAAAGCAGCATGCTCATACAATGCCCACACTAATGCATTCCCTGTTCTAAACGGTTAACTTGGAAGACTGAGGAAAAAACCTGGTTAAAGTGCCACAAGATAAGTTTCAAAGCTCATGTTTGGCCACTGTTTGTAACGTTTTCAATGGCCCTACAAAGACTCCCCTGCACAGAACTCCTAGAGCCTGCAGTGAGAGTTACCTGAATTTGATGGGCTAGCAAGGACCAACCAATTTGGAAGAGAAAAGTAATGAGATTGGTGCCTGAAGGTGAGTACATAAGAGTGACACACAAAAGTGAATAAAGAGCCAATTTTTTCAACTGTGTGTAGATTATTGCTATATCAGACTCAAATCAGGGGAGACTAGTTTAGTCAAGTCTATTCAAATTCTTATACCTGCCCTCATGAATTCACTGGGACGAAGCAAAGCTTAAAGCTAAGTGCCCTTCCTGAATAGAAATGCTTCCCTGAACTGGGGCCTCAGTTCCTGCTGGGCCAACCTTGAGCCTGTGGCTTAATTACCATAAGCTTTTTCTTCACTGCTAAAGAGGGTACGTTACCTCAGAGTAACTAATGTACTTGCGCTATCCTGAGGGATAAAACACAATGGTAGCACGGGACGTTGGTTTTATTGTGAGGCTTTACTCAGGTGAGAGTTCAGGGCTGACCTCATCTAGTTTATCTCACAGTAAAACCGAAGTCCCTTGCCTTCATTGTGTTTTTACCTCAGGATAGTTCATGTGGATTAGTTATCCTGAAGTAACACGCCCTTTTTATCAGTGAAGACAACCTTAAAAAAGTTAGTAACTCTACCCTAGCACATATTAGTGACCACATTATTCCCCTGGTAGCAGCATAAATAACGTGTGCAACTCCACTGTAACTCTGAACATCCATCTACATTCCTGAAGAGATTCCCCTGAGGAGCCTTACCTCCAAATTCCTGTTCTGAGCATCATGCCAATTTCATTGTAGGACTGGAGGGGTCTCCAGCCATCTCACTCGTGATTCTAATTGCTCTGACAAGCTGTGGAAGTACACATCATTTAATGTGTAACCCTATTAAATAATCATTCACTGTCTGTGCTTTTGATGCTCAGAATCTTTTGAAGTTTCACACAGAAAAAACAATTCAGTTGGCTTTTGAGAAATGAGCAACTTAGGTGCTTTAACAAATGCAGCAGGACTTCATGTGTGTCAGACTTCACATGTCTAAAACGGTTTGTGTTGCTGATATTGACTGGTTGTAACATTATGGAGCTTGTTTGTGTTGGTTGTGTTTCGAAGCTGCGAATTCAAATCCTTCCTTTTCCTGATTGGGTTGAAATTCAGGTTCAAGACAGGGAAGTAGTGGATGAGAAGGCTCAGTGAAAATGACAATGAGAAAAAATGAGCGAGTATAAGATTATTCTGCCAGCTGTCTGATCCTTTTTAGGCAGTTTTCAGTTTGTTCCCCACTCCCCCCACAACAAAAAGTCAAAAATTTCTGCTGAAAATTGACAAAGAAGGAATTTATCTGTTTTCATCAAAGTTTTCCACAGGGGGGAAAAAAAACCCATTTTCTGACCAGTTCCAACTCTCAGAAATGCACAAACAAGTTGCAAGGTACTCACCATTGGCCCAATTCTGCAAACGGCTAGCCACCTACTTAATATTATGCCCATGAGTGGTGCTATTAATTTGAATGGGATGGTTCATGTGCATAAAACCAAGCGAGTACATAACTGTTTGCAGGATTTGAGCCTACAGTGGCAAAATCACTACCCTATCGATGAATGCATGTTCTATACTATCCCATTATTATTTCTGTATCCTCAAGATTTTCTTATTTACCTTATTGTGTTTTCCCAATCAAATGGTATAGGGTACATATAAAATAGCACTAGTTGAATACCACAAAATAGATTTTATTATTTAATACTGGGAATATTAACTGGATTACAATAATAGTCAGTTCAACAAACATTTAAATCAGCTGTAGAGATGGCTGATTTTGTTTAAAAAATTGATGACTAATATATTCAACAACAAAAAGTTCCATTGACTATTTGAACAACATGCTCAGTAAGTATTATTCAACCAGCTCTAACACAGAGTATTAAAACGACATTGTTGTTTCTTTCATGTTTTAAGGATAATAAAGAGAATGAAGGCTCAGCTTCAATTATCCTTTGAAAGTTTTCTTTATTAAATGAATTAACACGGTGCTGCTAGTTCACTTGATTGCCATATTTCTGGTGTCACAAATGAGAGAGTTTTATCTTAATAACAGAGTGAAAACTGGCTAAATCTCATGTATTTATTCAAATGAGAATACAAAGCCGGATCCAAAAGCCATTGAAGTCAATGGAAAGATTCCAATGGGCTTTGGATCAGGGCCATAAATGGGGTAGATGTTATCTCAGTATTCATATAGCACTCGTCGCAGAGGTATTTGAGTGACTTACAGAAGGAAAAACAATTCTAGATGATGATTCCCTTCCTTCTCCCAAAAGCAAGATTACCAAATAGGAATAATACAGGAAAAGAAAAAGATGGTCAGGTGGGTGCATTTACAAGGACCTGGCAGTGGAATAGACTGGGACCCAGTCATTTGTATCCAACATTCTAATGATATTTCATAACCGTAAGTAAAATTTATTTCAAGGAACACGGACAGCACTGCTTGCCTAAAGTGGTAAGTCTGGTGTCTTTTCTTAAACTGTGATGATATGTTATTAAATTGTCAAATACCAACTTCTGCGACAGTAATTATATAAACTTAGTTACAGGCTCTGGGGGCGCTGCAGAAACCAAATCCAACAAACAGTGAAAAGGGGCAGGCCTCTTCTTAGAGGCTGGCAACAAACAGATCTAACAGGGTGAAGATGAAAATCCTTTCTCCTTAAAAAGAGAAAAACCATCTAACTTCAAGCAAGAATTATATATTAACAAGTGGCAATCACCACTTCAGCATTTTATTCAGCTCAACATTGTACAGAAGAAAGCAGGCTCCCACGCTGATCGAACATCAGCATGGCTGTTTTTTCCAGTTTGAGCCCATCCATAAATGTTCAGAAACACTGAGGCACTCCCACCATTACTGCTCTGTAGAAAATACCTGCATGCTGTGAAGCAATTGTTCAGATGTGTATTTTCCAAAGTGGTGGGGCAGAGGCAACTGGGTTAAGAAAGTCTGTAATCAGGAGGGGATTAGCTAACTCATTACTTCAGGTTCGCAATTGCTGGTAAACTCATGGACCCTCTAGAGAAGGGACAAGATGGATGGCAGTACCCTGCTGAAAGCCAACTCCTGAGGAAGGCCATATGATGAATATGTATTGATGATAGTATGGATACAGAGAACATCTAGTTTCATTATTCAGGGACAGTTATTTGCTATATGTTGTATAGTGCTTAGATTCATGAGCCCTTGACCTGAAAAGACCTCCTCTAGGCACTACTGCCATACAGAAAAAATAAAAACTAAACAATTAAAAATGATAACGATATAAACCTTTGCTTCAGGACACAAGCCATCCCACTAACTGCCTGGGCAGGGAAGAAATCTCTCCCATAAGCATGTCATTCCATAATTGTTCATTGTGGGTTTCTTAGACCCTCCTCTGAAGCATCTAGCACTTTTTACTGGAAGAGTCGGGACACCGGACTAGATGGACAGATGGTCTGATCTGCACTGTCAATTCCTGTGATCCTTGGTATCTCTAAGAGAAAGGACCTTTATGACTGTCACACCCATCATACATTATATACTGTATAGCCATTTACATGTATATCTCTTTGCCATAGTTCATATGCGGCTAGAATTGTAAAAAAAATGAGATGCTATTAAAATTAAAGTCTGTTATGATGGAGTTTTGTGTCAGTGGGAGTCCAGTCACAGGGAGTCTTCACGAGACTCTTCAGCGCTTGAGTAGAGCTTGGCCTCATGGGAAATGTTAATTGTCTCAGTCCAGTTCCTAGGCCAAAGATGCCCTCATATCACAACGCATGCAGCTGCATGCAGGTCAATTGCACTATTTATTGTAGGGTACTAATAAATTCTGAGTTCAGACTTTCTCAGCATCCCTTAGTTTGCCACATTGAGCCTCTAGGCCAAAATTTACAGACATCTTGGAGACATATCAGAGTGAGGTTTATATTAAATTTTTCCCGTCTGGAACAAGGGCGCCGAATTACAAATAGTGTGGGAGCCTTAACTCAAATGACTGGCCTAGGTGCTTTAGGCAACAGGTTAACAAGAAGCAGTGTAGTTCAGTGGATAGGGTACTGGCCTAGGGTCAGAAGACAGTGGTTCTACTCCTGCCTGTCTTGGTGGCCTTGGGCAACTTATTTCCTCTCTCTGTGCCTGGACTTAGATTGTGAGCGATTTGGGTAGGAACGGTCTCTTACACTCTGTACAGAACGGAGCTC
This sequence comes from Trachemys scripta elegans, assembly GCF_013100865.1. Classification (NCBI taxonomy): domain Eukaryota; kingdom Metazoa; phylum Chordata; order Testudines; family Emydidae; genus Trachemys; species Trachemys scripta. The sequence goes on from NC_048305.1 coordinate 2,414,898, forward strand.
GATGGGGCCTCTAGGTGCTAGTTACTATCTAACCAATTTGAGCAGTTTGGCTTTAATAACTTCTTTAAACAGCAATTAAAAAGGGATGCTGAAAAATCATTTTGCATTTTGTACTGAAGTTGTCTAGCCCGTGTTGATTCCCCAGTCACACCACATAAACGAGGAAGGGGGAGGAGCTCAGGCTGCAATACACAAATACATGGTTCAGAGAGGGTTTCATTGCTCTAAACCAGTGGTTCTTAACCTGCGGTGCACACAACCCCAAGGGGTGTGAGGTGCCCTTTCTGGGGGTATGAGACATGCCAGATTTTTTTTAGAAAACACAAGCAGAGGCATGTAAGTACAACTACTTTGTTTCATCAAACCTATGTATTTATTAACATTATACATTTAACGATGACTGTAATATACAAACAAAATAAATTTTCACGTTTTTAAGCTAATTGTAGTGAAATTATCTCGCTACAAAATACCGTGTACCACCACACTGCGGGGTATTTCTTGACACATTCGCAGATGATGATGTGGCATATATATATTTATATATATAGTTACGATATATCTAAGTTTAAAGAACTGACCTACTTCAACGATTTTTGAGCAGGGGCGCGAGAACATATTTTGAGAACCAAAAGGGGTGCAGGCTGCAGTAAAGGTTAAGAACCACTGCTCTAAACTAAACCTGTCTTTAAAGAGGAAAATGGCACTTTAGTTCTAGAGACCAGTGCTGGAACATTTAAAGGTACGGACATCTGCAGATGTCCTTAGGTTGCATACAGAGTACATACCTGCATAGCCTGCCTCGTGTGTAGTGCAGCCGTTGAGGCTTGGCTTAGGCAGGCAGGGTAAAGACACGCCTGAGGGTGTGGGTATGTACACACTCTTCACTCGCCCAAGCTGTCCCTGCCCATCGACACTGATATTTTTAGCAGTGCAGTGTCCCACTGCTAGAGCCTTTCCCCTCCACAGGAGAAGACGCCAGCAGCGGGGAAAGGCTCTGGCACTGGGGAAAGGCTCCGGCACTGTCGTGCTGCTGAAGCCTTTTGCTGCAGTGCGTCGCTACAGGTGTAGTGCCTGTCCTCCACACCATGATGTAGACATAGCTTAAGTATGCTGAACATTATAACTCTGCGCACAACAATAGTTTTATGTTGTTTTATTCTGTATTAGTGCAACCCTCTCTCCCCCTTGTGGTATGTTGAAAGAGGTTAAAATAGTGATCTATCACTTTAAATTCTCAAGGGTTTTCCTGCTCCTGGTTGCATGCACAAAGCTCTGTTGGGTGGTATGCAATGCATGCAAATCGTGTCAGCCTGCAGGGAGCCAGGCAAGAGTAAGGTGGTGTGAGTTGTGCCTCTCTGCCTTAGGGAAAGGTCTGCTTGTCTCTCTGTTTTAGGGTTCTCGTGTGTTATGGTTCTGAATTAAGAAATAAATTAATTAGTATCCCTTGCAACCTTCCAGAAAGAGTATTTATGTTTTTATTTAATGTGTGTGTTTGCCAGGTACATAACAGAAAACTGCCCATGAGGCTGGGGTATTTAATAAAGAGAAAGTAACGAACAAATGTCTACATGGCGTAATATGAACAATTACCATCAATGAAAAGGAGGAAAATTTTGCAACCTATATTCAGAGACTCGAGCAGTACTGTATTTGTACGCGAATGCTCTAAGAAGATGCTAGACAAAGCAGGCTGCTCCCTAAAACACAGATGCACACGTGACTCCACCTCATTCTAGGCTGAGACGGTTTCTGATGTCATGCTTCCCTACAGAGTTCCCTGCCCACAAGCAAGACCAGGAAATCACCTGAGAATGTAAAGATCCCTGTTTTCACAGTCTTCAATATACAACATGCCTGGTAACTGTTTAAATAATGCATTTGAAACTCAGCATATGCTAGTAATGAGGAAATTTGCACATCTCCTGTCCACCCTGTGTTGTGATCTACCACAGGGTAGTTGCTCTTCATCTTCAGGCTCTTCTGTTGATAGGATCCATCACTTCACTAATTATCGTAAGAGGAATCTCAAACCCTATACTATCCCTATATTCCCAGGGGTGGCGGTAGGGTGAAGGGGGTAAGACTCCAGTGTAGGAATCCAAACTAATCCTACACTTTTTGTTCAGTCACATCCATATTGAAAGGACCCTCTTAGCTGAACCTGGTTCATGTGCAGTCTGAAGTTGGAGATCTTAGGAGAGCAAATCGCAAGGTTTTGGTGCCCTCAAAACCTGAACTTGCGCTCCAGTCCTGATTGGTCTTTCAACCTGAGCTCTGAAGCCCAGCCTAATGCAGATCCAGGTCACCTGTGTAGATTGTTCTAAATAGTTCAGTCAAGAACTGGGTAAGGATTCACAGCAAAAAAGGTTTTTTCATGGATGAAACTTGCTAGTTTTCAGAATCACCACAATTTGGGGGAGAAAGCGTTGCACAAAATGAAAGGACAGTGAATTTCTATGGCAGGATTAGAGCCAAAATTTAAGGTGGAGTAGCCTCAGTAGCTGCATCCTAGGGTAACGGAACAGACTTACTCACAGGATGAATTTGGTCTACACTCAACTGTATCACACAGGGATCAACGCATGAATGGGCAGTTTCCTTAATTTGCAAGGAAGAGAAATCGGATATGAGGTCAAAGTGTAGATGAGGAGAATAAACAAATCCTTTAAAGGTAGTTATTGGTGAGTGCCTGCATTAGAATAGTGTAATTGGTCCCAGGAGGGTATTCCAGGTTAGGGCAAAATGTTAACTAGTGACAGAAGAGGAGGAGGAGATGAATGACTGTGTTCATCTTTTCTTCTTCTTTCAGAGCAGTAAGCCACAGGCCAGGCGGTAGGGAAGGAGACTGGGGCAGGGGGTGTCTCACTCACACCGAGAATAAACAAACCTGAGTGAAGGACTTTTCAAAAGGGTCTTCTTTCCTCCAGTGCAGCTTGAGCATAAAGTGTGGTGGGAACGAAGTTAGTTTAATGGGAACAGCACAACTGCATTTTTCTGTATGTTACATTGACAATTTACACCTTTGGGATAAAGTTGGAGGATACTTATTTTATCTTTATTAGCTTAGGTCTTGATCCTTCTCCCACTGAAGTTTATACCATGGAAATCAATTGAAGCAGGATCAGCCCTCGAGACCTCACAAATGTGAAGTCTACACAATCTGTAAAACAAACAATTACAGAATAAAAGAGTGATATATTAGGAGATCAACTGTAATTGGTGAGCCTGGAGGTCCCGGAAAGTTACAAATGGATGGTTGCTGTGCAGATAGAGATAACCCCAGTGAGTTTGTGTCTGCTTGTATAAGCAATGTGTGCATATAGCAAATGTATAAGATAGATGAGGAGCTTAGGGGGCATAGGAAATAGATTCAGATTTATCACTAATATGCACACAGCAGCTGTTTTAAGATAATGTTTAGGGTTTGCCTTTATACAATGGATAGAAAGAAATCAGTCTTAAGCTTTGTATTTAATACCACATCTTATTTTACTCTGAAGAACTCCCAACTCAGATCTCTAATTCTTATGGTGCCCTCTTGAACTAAAAGGCATCTACTCACATCTATCTATATGATCTACCAAAAATAAATGGGTTTGCTGAGTTGATGAATCTTCAGTTTGAATTGTATAAAACAGGACAAATCAAAGAAGAAAATTGTAGCTCTCTGGTGGTAACAATCTTCCAGTTATTTTTTAATACTATCCAGTCTTTCAGCCACTCAGTACTGAAGACTAGATTTTTAAGTAGTGCAAGTCAGTCTAACATAGACCTAAATAATAATCTTCTCAGTCTATTCATTCCAGAAAGTGTGTTTAGATCAGAGGAGGCTATTTAGATTATAAGCTCTGGGGAACGTATCTTCTGCTGTGTCCTGAGATATACTGAACATACTATCAGCACTTAAATACATATTAAAGATTACATGGACATTGTTCCCCTAATTGTCACTGGAATGTCCTACCTCTCCTTCTCCACATGAGAGGCCTGGACTAGATGAGAGGAATTGAGCTGGCCAAATATTCAACCAGAACTTACTTCTTTCCCCCTCTCCCCCCTTCACACACAGATTTGGAAAAACCAAAACATTTTTGCAAATCCATGTTAAATTTGCCAAATTGGTTCAGTCAAAAAAAAAAAAAAAAGAAAGAAAGAAATTGCATTTCATTTTGATATTTTAAAAATGAAAAGATTGGATTGGAAAATCCAAAATGACTTTTGATTTCAATTTTTTCTATTTTAATTTTTTTAAATTGAACAAAAGGTTTCATTTGACCCAAAGTGAATTTTCTTCAACTCTTTCAGTGCACCATAATTTTTTTAAATGGTTTTGGGCTGACCTGAAATGAATCCCCTCTCCCCTCAATTTCAGTTGAGTGAGCAAAAAAAAAAAAAAAAGTTATTCCCAGAGCTCTAGTCAAGACCACCTGAATTCTAGTCCTAGCTCTGCAACTGCTTGCTGGGTGATCTTGGGCAAGTGCCTTTATCCTGTGCCTCCCCCACCTTTGTCTATCTTGTCTATTTAGACTGTAAGCTCTTCAGAGCAGGGACTGCCTAGCACAGGGTCTGTCCTCCCCACCCACTATCAGCTGGGGTCTTTGGGTCCTACTGTTATACAATTAATAAATATCAGTGTGTTCCATAACACACTTAGGGTCAAATTCTTCACAGATTTGCTCCTTTGAAGCCAAAATGTGGTTGCATAATGTGTATATCACAGCTGATTCCGGACCTTTGAAGGTAAATAATGGTGCTATGGTCAGAAAATAACCTGAATTAAGAGAAAATAAATCAGTGGAGTTGTTTGGGGAGTAAGAGGCTACTCAACAGGAGCCAATGTATCAGAAACTGGCCCACGGGGATAGAAATAGATCCTACTGGATCAGGCAGCTGTTAGCTGAGGATTATAATATTATAGCTCATGTCACTATTGCAAATTGCAGGTATTTTGCTCATTTTACTTTCATAGGCTGGTTCAATATTTGTAACATACTGGTAGCATTTTTTTTTTAAAGTAAATGGACTAAAAAAAATCCACTCCTTTTCATACCACCTCACAGGATGCAGTGCCATGCCAGAACACACGGCAGTGTTCCAGGTAAGAGTTCTCTCTCCTGGTTTCTCTTTACGGAACTGTAAAAGGAGTAAAGAAAAAGAAAAAAGCCACATAAAAAGGGGGAAAAGTAAAAGATAAATGGAAAAGGAAATCTTAATAAGGCCTTTTTTTTGGAGACTGCTGTATTAAATTAAAGTCATACATAGGTTTCAAAGAAAATCATATGTCGGTGGAACGGATAACCCACCTGACAATGCATGCTAACAGAATTGTAAATGTAAAGGGTAATGCTTGTCAGTTCCTGACAGCTCTAAATGGCCTTTTAGTTCAGTACGCAGAGCTGTCATAAAAAAACATAAAAATGCATATGCAGACAGCTGAAACTGCAATGCACATCATTATCTGCAAATGGTATAAGTATCCTGAACAAAGGGCCTTCCAGTTTAAGGACAAGCAGAAGACATTTTTCTGCCTCTAGCCTTAAAACAAAGTGCTGTCAAGAAAACAAGTTTCCCAGTGCCAGAACTGAGGATTTTCTGTCAATCAGCAAGGTGCTACATTTGTACATATTTTTCTGACCCTGAATATGAGAAGAGCATCCTTAACAGATGTGTATTTAACTTCTAGGCAGATACATCTGTTTCTTCTGCAATTTTTTAATATATTAAAAAAAAATACTGCAGAGCTGAAGCGTTTTGTTATATATTTACTAGTTCCATTGTTTCTTGGCTCTTCCTCATTCTTTTCAAGTATGCACCTAATGGTTTCACCATTTGCATGCCATGCTGTTGCAGGGTGCTTTAAAGGTCATGTTACACTAACTTGGGAACCTTATTAAAATGGTGAGATTTCTTCTGATGGCATCGGTACTTATTATCCCTGCATGATTGTGTTTATTTTTGTTTTTAAATGTACCTACGCAAGGTTGCAAGTGCAGATTCAGTTCAGTTTTTAAAAAGGCACAAGACTTTCAGTAGCCATCTTAACCTTCCCCTTCAGCCTGCTGACTTTTACTCAAGGTATTCCGCCAGAGGAAGTATGTAAATCTTCACAGGGTTTGCAAGCTACTCTAGAGACCAGAAAACTCAGGTCCTGTTGCACCAAGGGAGAAGAGGAAGTGCCTAAGTCAACAGTCCTCTGCCGAAAGCTCTGCTCCCGGAGGCCAGATTGGCACATCTAATGACTTTAGCTCCCGCAGTGCCGTGAATCTCAATGGCCTGGGTAAGCCTGTAGCAGAAGGGTAGTCTTTGAGACCATGCTCCGAAGCTCACTGAAGTCCATGGAAAGATTCCCACTGACTACTTTGGGTTTAGGAGTTAGACCTTAAAGTACATAGGACAAACCTTAAAAAGCTTTTGTATATAAGGAGCAGCCCCTTCACCTCCTATATGGACACGATCATCAAACTCAGATGTTGGCTTCTGACATCAAACGCTCTACCCATGTCTTTATCTAGCTTCTTGTACAACCCCAGCACTGCGTTATCCGGGCACTCTCATCCTTCTTGCTTCACCTACCAGCCCCCAAGAACACGATGCATTCAGAAGTCATTGCATGGATAATCAGGGAGAAAGGATTATAACAGCACCAGGCTATTGACAGAATGGCCTGGTGGCTTCTTGGTGTGTTTCCTCAGAGCCACCTGAAACCCAGCCAGTTTCGCTGGGCAGAGAGGATCTGAAAAGGTACATCCTCCACCCGAGCAGAATAGGCGCACCTTGACCTCAGCAGGCAGCTGTCTTTATGTTCCTGGAGCTGTTCACAGCTTCCTCAGCTGGGGACGGAGCTCCCCATCAGGCTGGCTGTTGATGTGGACCTGGACTCTCCTCGAGCCAGTCTCCCAGTCCTGAGCTCATATTCAATTTGCTGCATCACTATGCGTGTCTTCCTGCAGCTCAGACCCCGTTTCCTTCCAGCTAGCCAATGACCCAGAGCTGACCAGGTATCCTGTAACCAATCTTATGTCCATGCTTGAGCACAACTGAGCTCCCCTTCAGGCGTGACATTCCCCTCCCGCATTGGGAGATCGACTTCCTGCGGCCAGCCTGAGGTGGGAATTTCCCCTACAGCGCTCTAACTAGTCACGGTGGTAGGGTGGAGAGGCCAGATGTTCCTCTCTGCTCACTCAGGACTCAGCTGTGGGAGTAGGGCTAGTCACGTCACAGCACTGCTGCTGGCTTATGCACATGGACAAAGGACAGAAGGAGAGTGAAGCAAAGACAGTGTTGCCAACTTTTATATTGAGTCGTGCAACATTTAATCTTCTTCTTAAAGCCGCAGATCCTGGAACCTTGTGAATCCAAGAATTTCAGGTTTCATTTAAAAAACACCACAAGTATGTTTCTAAACCGCGTGTTTTCAGAGAAAACTGGAACATGTGACACCGAAAAGATTCAGAAATGAGATGGTCCATCAAGAGACCCAATGTTGTTTTTTAAGAAAAACCTATCATTGATTTTTAACCCGCAAATCACAGTTTCAGTGTTGGATCTTTATTTGTCCTGCTGTCTTTTAATCATTAAGGGCCGTGTTTTCTGGCTTTTCTCCACAACCATGAGAACTAAAACAATCTTAGTTTTTAAATGGATGCTGAAATTTTCTCATTCACAAGACTCTAGGAGCTGTGGCTTTACGAAAAAAAGACCAAAGACTCAGAGCAAAAGACTAATTATACAATTGCAAGAGATAGCAACACCAAAAAAGGAGATAGCAAAAGGAGAGGAGAATTATAATTACCCTCTGGATGGACACAGGCGCATGGCATGGCCTTTCATTCTTCTGTACACTAAATCCTCCCTCTTTGGATTAGTTTTTCCTGTTTGAAGTCCACTACCTACCTAGCCCCTCCCCACACAAGCCTCCTTCCACTTCTTCCCATATCAATTCTTTCTTTGTAGTGGTTGAAAGCTCAGTCAAATGTCCTACCTGCCTTCTAGCCTATGCCACCTTCAAATTGTAAATATCCAGCCCTCAGCATCTACATGTACAAGAGACCATGACAATTCTAAACCCTCCCCCATGACTTGTACCACAGTGCCTGATGTACACCAATAGCTCCTTGATGTATCCTCAAAGTACCCTAAATTGCCCTCCAAAAGTCTCTCTTCCCACTGGCGCAGTGGTGGCAGCATATCATACAAAAGCACGAATCAAAGGTACTCCGAGTTCCAGAATGTCTAAGAGCAAAGAGGCAAAATATTTCAATCTACAAGAACGGCAGGGAAATAAATGTCAGAGTTTTCTATCCCTTTTATGGCTTCTGTTTATGAAGTGCTTCTGTGAAATTACCCCAAACAGTTGCTTAATTGCACCTTAATTTTTCTTTAATGACTTCAGAATTTCTAGCCATTTCTCCATTAAAAATCCACATTTGTCACGAGGATAATTTCCACACTTTTCTTCCAAAATGGCACATGGAAAGCTACAAATCTAAAAATGGATCTTTGATCAGTGACAGAAAACAGGAACTTGTGCAAATGCACTGGGAGTACAGAAGGTGAAAGCTGAGATTTCCAGACGTGACTAGCTCATTTGCTTGCCTCCGTTTCTGGCTGCTCAGCTCAAGGCCCCTTTGGGAGGGACTTGATTTTTAGAGGGTGGGTGCTCGGCCCTGTCCAAAAAACAGGCCTTTTGAGGGGTCTCCAGCTGAGCAACCAGAAATGGAGGTAATCAAAATTGCTAGTCACTTCTGAAAATCTTGCTGAAAGTGCATAATTAAAAGCACCCCCTGCTGCTTGAACCCGGTTTACTTCCTTCATGTGACTAGCCCTTTCGAGTTCCGTGGGACTTTTCACAGCACTAAGGCAAGCAGGGTTTGGCTCAACACCTGGGCATTGTGTTCCACCCTATAGAACAGTTACTATGAGCCATCATGAGATGGCCCATAACACCGCAAGGCACTATTTTGTGCATATACAGCTAGCCAGACAGGAACAGTGGAAGAGACAGTGATGCAGTGGAATTTGTATGCTTCAGGACTCTGTGTGTGTGTGTGTGTGTGTGTGTGTGTGTGTGTGTGTGTGTACGTGTACGTACACATGCGCAGCAAGACAATCCTGTCTCCTAGGAATTTCAGCCCAACACCAAAACCTGTTTTCCAGAGAGCAACTGTCTCGAGAATTAATTTTAATTTCAGACCACGACAAAGAGCAGACTGTCCAGCTGCTCCCACACCTCCCTCTCTCCTAAAAGTACCTCTGTATAAAACCACCACCACAGCAGCATCAGGCAGTCCTCACACCCACTGCCCTGACCATGGCACTCCTGCAGCAACTCAGGCAGTCTTCCCCTTCCCTACCCCATGCAATACACTCTGCAGTGGATGACAGGGGAATCCACACACCCACTTGGCTCTGGGTTCCAGTACAGTGCCCCACAGCAAACAGCTAAGGTCTGTGGCTACACCAGCCTTATTGCTCTTGTCCCAGGACTACTTCGAACGGTGCTTCCCCCAAGCTTTTCAGTCTCCACACTTCCTGCTCAGACCTCTCTCCCTTAGGCCTGCTAGATAAGCTTTCTCGAGGGTCTCTTTGCCTGCTCTTATGTCAGAGAGAGAAGCCACAAGCTTCCTCCCTGCAGCCTCCTGGCTTTCTAGAAGCCCCACCTGTTCCCTCACAGGTGAGCTCCCTTCTAATTAGTTGTATCCCCACACCTAAATCCCACCCCTTGTTTGCAACTTAATTGACTGATTGGACCCCCCTCCTCTCCCCCTGGCCTAATTCACCCTTCCAGGGCCTGTGTGGGGCATACTCCTTCACCACGCACATTACACATAGATCATAAATGGCCTTTCATGATATTTAAAACATCTGCTATAAAAATCTGTGCTGGATTCATTAAAGGATCACAGGAGATGATATTTTCATTTTTAGAAAATTAAAAACATTCTTCCTTACTTTGTCATTAAACTATTTATTTTCATGGAGTACTTTTTAATATTACTGATCCTGTACAGAGGGGCTGATCTAAGGAACTGGATTGGAGGATAATAATACATCCCTCACTCAGGGGGTGCTCTCAGGTTTATTTAATTAATGTTTGTACAAATGTTTGGAAAAGGAAGGCACTACATAAGTTTGAGGGCTTAATCCTGAAAAGCTTTATTTAGGCAAGTAGCCCCATAGCAGTCAGTGAGTCTACTCGCCTGAAAGAGGACTAATTGTAGAACCATCATCAGAGTTATATAAAACCAGAACCAAATTGAACTGTAGAAGGGTGGACTCAGAGTTGGCGCACCCCCTCCCGGATCCTCTCCTCTCTAGCACCTCCTGCTGACAGCTGCTCCAGGCCTGCAGTGGAGGGCTGCTTCTTCTTGTGACTCAGCCCTCCTGTCAGCTCACAATTTAGTTCCAGGGTAACAAAATCACAACAAAGTCCAAGAACGACCCACCACAAAAGATCCTTGTGCCCCATCTCGGACTCTTCCTCATTCTGTGTCTCCATCTTCAGCCCCACTCTGGTCTCCATTATCCTTCCATCAGGCTTGTATAGAACCCAGACTCATCCTCTACTCTGGCTTCTGGCCCAGGCACCCTGTGTTAAGCATCTAGGGCTGCTCCTTAACGGGTGCACCTGTTTCCCTGGACCACTTGCTATCTCCAAGCCCCTTGTGCTGTTTCCCTGCAGCTTGTACCCAGCACAGCCTCTCTGCTGCTCTCCAGGCCTCTGGTTTTTCCCTAGGTCCTCCTGCCTCTTCTTTCTCTGCCAGAAAACCAGCTCCTCAAAACTGCTTCTCTGTACCTTGCTGCCTGTCTGAGACCCACAACAGGGATTAATTTCACCTTCCCCAGACCCTTCCCAGCCAGGGGAACTCCCTACCTCCTGGGTTTCTCTGTTCTCTCTCTTAGACCCTCCCAGGAGTTTTCACTTCCTTCTTATATGAAAAAGACCCAGCTCCTCCGCTGCTGGATCTGATAATAAAGCAAGCTTCACACCTACTAGGTGCAGCAAGGTGGGCTAAGTGAGGTCTTCAGACTCCGGTTAACCCTTTGTTCATCTGGGTGGGGTAGATGCCCCCCTGAGACTGAAATTTTTTGGAAAAACCAGCATGTATAAAGATATAACAGCCCAATTCAATATTCGGGGGGCAGTTTTGTAAGGAATAGTGACATCTGGTCGTTCTCAGCAGGGCTAGTTTTTGTTGTGAGATTAATGTTGGAGAGAGAGTGTACTGCCTGGAAAAGCTACTCACGTGGCCCACTGGGAGACTGATGTCCTCTGTGTAGCTAAAAGCAGGTAGAACAGAGGCAGAGCGGCATCACAAGCTTCCTCACACACTGCCCCACTGATGTGTCCCAGGCCAGATCCGAAGGCAGATTCCATTTCCTTTCAGTGCTTGCCTTCTCTGTTGCGACAGCCAGAGGAGATGTTAACGACGGGAAAATGTGGGGATTGTGATGTGGACAGCAGGCCGCTGGAAACTAGACTGACACCACTACGTCACTGCACACAGGTCACTGCCCAGGAATCAGAGGGTAAAATCTTTCAGTCAATACTGACTAGAGTTGGATTGGAGCTGGTGCCCTATAGGTGAAAGGGTCTATATCCCGTCTCTAAGCCCTGTGCCCTCTAGTAAACCCTACTTGAACTATTCTCTTTAAATATACAGATAAGGGGGGGGGAGTAAGAAGGGCATTCTTTTATTACATTTCTTCAAACAAAATGTCTATCTTCCCTTGCTTTCTCTCTCGGATGGTTCCAGCCCGATTTATACAAGGTGAATTTGACCTTCAAAAGGCAGAACATCTGGGAATGACAATTAAAGCCATCTGCACCCAAGACAAGCAGGTTGCTCACTACCCACTCCGTTCTGTTGCCTTCAGAATTTGGAGGAGGGGGGGCTAATCTCAAGACAGCCATCCCTTTTTTTATTGGCCATCTCCCGTGCCTTTAGAGATGTGAAAATACTGAAAACCTGACTGCGTTTCTTCTCAAGGAGGCTTAAAAATGATGGCATGAAAACCACGCCACTCCATCCTCACTCTCAAAGATTTTCGCTCTGTGTTCTGTAGTGGATGGCATCGCTCGGACTCTGGATCTCGTGCATGGTGGCAATAAACCCTAAAAGTTAGCAGTTCCACCCTGGAATCAGCCTGTCTGAACTCAGTGTCTCTCATGGAATGGCTCATGCGTTTTCCTATCACTGTCCAGCTTTCACTGGACTCAGAGCAAGGACTGTCAAATGCTAAGATGTAACAGAGGGTCCTGTGGCACCTTTAAGACTAACAGAAGTATTGGAGCATAAGCTTTCGTGGGTAAGAACCTCACTTCTTCAGATGCAAGAAGTGAGGTTCTTCTTGCATCTGAAGAAGTGAGGTTCTTACACACGAAAGCTTATGCTCCCAATACTTCTGTTAGTCTCAAAGGTGCCACAGGACCCTCTGTTGCTTTTTTACAGATTCAGACTAACACGGCGACCCCTCTGATAAATGCTAAGATGTCCTTCCTGGAAGTATCACTTTGAGTTGCACTTCTGTTTAGGAAGGCTGAAGACAACTAATACATTTTAATGCCCTTGTAAGATCCACTCCATTTTCCCCAGCAGGACTTCAGAAGAAGAACTGACAATTATACAGAACACACCCCAATGTCCGGATTCATTCTAGTACATGGTAGGATAGAATTTAGGAGTTTGGTTAAAGCCGTATGGTCAGATCCACAGTGGCAACACTTCTGGATCGGCAAGGCAAGTGCTGGCTACCCAGTGATCAGCACTGGGGCTCCAAAAGCAAAGGAAGAGATAAAAAGCAAGAGAACGGGGTGGTGGGGGGATGCTCACAGTCCAGGAATAAAGCTTTTCCGTGGTATTTTAATTCCATGTAACTTCTCAATCTCTCACTTTTCTTTTCACCTTGCTCTGGAAGTGAGGTGAAGCCCATAAGAGAACCCTGCTCACACAAAGAGCTTCTCCGGCAGAGCTCCTTCATAGGCAAGCGTGGCTCTCTTCACGCCACTTATCAGCTATGTCTAGTCCCAGCTGTCGTCTCCATGGTAAAGAACATTGTGGCTGAGAAATGGCGTAACGACAGAAGACACGAGGTCTGGGAACAGAGACCCTGAACGTGGTTCACCTGCCCGGCTAACAAAGTCAATAAACTCATTCTCGGGGCAAGTCAAGCTAACTCCCAAATAATAGTCCTGCCATTAGAGTTCTCGGGGTGACTCAGAAAAAACAGAGAGCTGAAGTTACACCAGAAGAAAGATATTTTAGAAAATATTCCACACAGTGGATGACACATGCACATGTTACATCCTCAGAGATTTAACCCCTCCTTCCTTCGATGAGAAACCAGACGCTCAGAGAATTAACCGAGATTATATTGACAGTTTTAGGTTCCACAACAATTCACCTTGTATATGCCCTATAAACACCTTTCTTTTCGGTGTCACTCACACGCTCATTTTCTGCCTCAGTAATTCTCTGCTAAGATCCCATTCCCATAACAAAAAGAAAAAAATGAGTGACACCTCAAACAATATTTGATAGTCTAACAACAATTTCCAACTTCAAAGACTATATACATAAAAGTTGAAGACTTTTGCTACAGAACCAAACCACTGGGAAATCATTTTCCAACTGACATTAATTCCCCAGCCACTGGAATGAAGCCTTTAACTAAAAATATGACTTTTTAATGGGGGTTCTTTAACATTTTAATCTAGGCTCTAGAAAACATGTATAAAACCTAGGTCATTTTCCCTTTTAATATAAGAATGGGGTGTAACAAGAGTTAACCCCACAAACACAAAAGAACTTCCTGATTAGAGGACAGTTCGTGAACACTTCAGCTCAGCAAGATAAGGGTTGGCTGAGTCAAAAATATTTTCAGATTCTTTATGAACAGAGACATGTAGGAGGTTAAAGAAAACCCCAAAAAGAAAAGCCTCTTGTAGTAGGGATGTTTTTGACGATACAAAGATATATGTAGTTTTTGTCAATGACAATGACAGCAAAATTACTTCTTATTTATGGATCACTAGTGGAGCCAGATGATGGATCGCAACAAGCCAAGTACTGTATTTGAGATTTCAATGCTAGCAAGAAAGGATCTATCAAGAGAGGCAATGGGCCAATTTCTGCTCCCAGTGACCTTGGCAAAACCCCTTGGAATCTTTTATAATGGTCTTCGTTAATCCCCACTTTAGCTGGTTGTGAACTAGAATGCTGTGAGATGGCCAGCCTGAGATATCACGGTACATCCTTGGGGTGAATTTAATTGGTGAGCATGTTAGGAGGCTCATAAATAGATCTGGACCTTCTTCTCACCATCTGTTTCATACTTGATGTCTTGATAGATGGTTTAACTTATTATCCACCACTAATGTCATCTCCCCACTGAAGACTTGTTACATGAAATATGGGTCTTTCACTTGAATAGCAGTGACTAAGAACATTGGAAGCCACTTAAATATGTTCTAAATGCATTAAATTGGTAACATGCAATATTGCTTCGTACTGCTTGCCAAGCTGCATAGTAAAAGTTTAAACGATTAAACCAATTTAATGTATGAAACAGGCACTCCATAAGTTTTTCCAGTGTAACATTTGCCTGTCAGTTAGTGTTGTGCAGAGGTATCTAGATACCTTTGCCAGGAGAAAGTAAAATAATTGATGCAGCTGAAAATGAAAATGACCTTGATATTAAAGTCATTACTTCATTCCCTTAACTATCTGAGAGCGCAGTTACAGACACTAGGGCCCGAGTGTCGATTGTTACTTTTATTTTTTCCTGAGTACTGATCCAACATGTTCACATACGGATGTTAAATCATCATTCAGGCAACTGCTATAATGAAAAATCAAGGTCATGTTTTCAAATTGACTGACAATTATTTTTCTGTCCATTGCTGAAGAAGCGTTGACAGGCAGCAGGTTTAAAACAAACAAAAGGAAGTATGTCTTCACACAACACACAGTCAACCTGTGGAACTCTTTGCCAGAGGATGTTGTGAAGGCCAAGACTATAACAGGGTTCAAAAAAGAACTAGATAAATTCATGCAGGATAAATCCATCAATGGCTATTAGCCAGGATGGGCAGGGATGTAAAACCATGCTTGGAAGCAGTGGTTCTCAATCCATGGCCTGTGGGCCGCTTGCGGCCCAATCAGCATACTCAGCTGTGGCCCATGTGACATTTTCAGGGCCATACAGGTAATATATATATTGTGTGGATGTGGGCCACATAACACAGAGAGAAGCAACAGAGAATCCTGTGGCACCTTTAAGACTAACAGATGTATTGGAGCATGAGCTTTCGTGGGTGAATGCCCACTTCGTCGGATGCATGTAATGGAAATTTCCAGGGGCAGGTATAAATATGCTGGCAAGAATCAGTCTGGAGATAACAAGGTTAGTTCAATCAGGGAGGGTGAGGTCCTCTGCTAGCAGTTGAGGTGTGAACACCAAGGGAGGAGAAACTGCTTCTGGTGTTGGCTAGCCATTCACAGTCTTTGTTTAATCCTGATCTGATGGTGTCAAATTTGCAAATGAACTGGAGCTCAGCAGTTTCTCTTTGGAGTCTGGCCCTCTGACAGAGACCAACACCTACAAGATCTTCACCAAGCATTCTCAAAACTACGATACCCGCACAAGGAAATAAGGAAACAAATCAACAGAGCCAGACGTGTACCCAGAAACCTCCTGCTACAAGACAGGCCCAAAAAAGAAACCAACAGAACTCCACTGGCCATCACCTACAGTCCTCAGCTTAAACCTCTCCAATGCATCATCAGTGATCTACAACCCATAGTGGACAATGAGCCCTCTCTTTCACAGACCTTGGGAGGCAGGCACCCACAGACAACCCGCCAACCTTAAGCATATTCTCACCAACAACCACACACCGCACCGTAAGAACTCAGGAACCAATCCATGCAACAAACCTCGATGCCAACTCTGCCCACATATCTACACCAGCAACACCATCACAGGACCTAACCAGATCAGCCACACCATCACCGGTTCATTCACCTGCACGTCCACCAATGTTATATATGCCATCAGGTGCCAGCAATGCCCCTCTGCTATGTACATTGGCCAAACTGGACAGTCACTACGCAAGAGGATAAATGGACACAAGTCAGATATCAGGAATGGCAATATATAAAAACCTGTAGGAGAACACTTCAACCTCCCTGGCCACACAATAGCAGATGTAAAGGTAGCCATCTTACAGCAAAAAAACTTCAGGACCAGACTCCAAAGAGAAACTGCTGAGCTCCAGTTCATTTGTAAATTTGACACCATCAGCTCAGGATTAAACAAAGACTGTGAATGGCTATCCAACTACAGAAGCAGTTTCTCCTCCCTTGGTGTTCACACTTCAACTGCTAGCAGAGGACCTCACCCTCCCTGATTGAACTAACCTCGTTATCTCCAGACTGATTCTTGCCAGCATATTTATACTTGCCCCTGGAAATTTCCATTACATGCATCCGACGCAGTGGGCATTCACCCATGAAAGCTTATGCTCCAATACATCTGTTAGTCCTAAAGGTGCCACAGGACTCTCTGTTGCTTTTTACAGATCCAGACTAACACGGCTCCCCCTCTGATACATAACACAGAGAGTTGCATACGCAGCAGTTGAGAACCACTGCTCTGAAGTCTCCCTAGTCTCTGCTGCCAGATGCTGGGAATGGGCGACAGGGGATGGATCACTTGATGATTACCTGTTCTGTACATTCCCTCTGGGGCACCTGGCATTGGCCACTGTCAGAAGACAGGATACTGGGCTGGATTGACCATTAGTCTTAACCCGTATGACCATTCTTCTCTTGGTTCCATGTCCTCTCGCTTGCAGACCTTTCACCATGCACAGCTCTCTGTGCACATCTGTTTAACAGATTAACAACATCTGTAGCTACTGGGGTGAAAGTTTATGAAGTGTGAGGAAATACCATGCTTCAGGTCATACATTGAGTGCCTGTGGGGGTCAGGAAGGAATTCCTGCCCATAGTTCCCATGCACAGCCCCACACCATTGGCTAGCTGCATTGGGGGCGGGAGGTGTCTGCCTCGCTTTAAAGTTCCAGGAGGTGCCCACTGCTGGAGACACATTGCCAGACTGGAAGGTCTGAGGGTCGTGTCTGCTGTAGCAGGATTCTGTGTTCACTGCTGGACATTTCATTGAGACAAACTTGCCACAGGCCTTTTAATCCGCAGCATTGTGATTGATTACAGACATCACATGTCTGCGGCAAACACAATGGGGAAGCATGGGTTTGCAACCCCTCCTAATGCCAGATCTCACATGTAGGGCCTGCCCGGTAAGGTCCATGGAAGTCTTTCCATTCTTTAATGGTCTTTGAATCGGGCCATAAGGGTCAGTTGTGCCTGATAGACACGTTCCTGCCCTGGGGACACAATCCCTCCCCCCATTTCCCAGCTGGAGTGCACTTAGGGGGGCCACACATTAAAACAGTGCAGCATGATCCCCTCTCTACACGCAGCCTGCTTAACTGGGTGCTGCCCAAGGGTGGGTGGCTTGTGCCATACAGGTGCTAGAAAGTTGTGGTCCTTTTGCTCAGGGGAGCTCAGGGATTGTGGTTGTTCTTGGCTTATATGCAAGTGGGTGAAGGTTTTTGTACCCTCTTCACTTGCACACCCACATGCCTGGGCCCATAACAGAGGGAAAAGGTGTTTTAAAACCAGGGTCTAAAAGTTGTGCAACAAAATATCTGTGACCAAACACTGCCCACAAAATGTTAAGTGACACAGTTCATGGCGTGAAATGTCACGCCAAGAGAGCTCACTGCAGCCACATGTCGCAGACGAAATGCTGTATGGCTAAAGGCCTGTGACGGGATGACATGTTACCAGAAGAGCTAGCTACCCGAGGAGGAGCTTGGGAATTGTACTGACATTTAGTGATCATTTGCCTTTGTGTGGGCTTCTGCAGAAATTTATCTGCATAAGATCTGGAGATAAATTAGTGCAAATGCTGGCACGGTAAAAACAGCCGCATTGATTCTGATGGAATTATACCTGATGAGTATATGGCCCGTGACCATAAATATGCATCAGGCAAGTGGTACTTTGTATGTTTGTCTTTTTATCTATGATCATTTGGGTTTCCTTTCCAAGAAGATACACTATGGCCTAAGGAAAATGATGGTGTCATGAGGAAAACTTCAGAGATGTAAAATTTTCAGATCTGTCATTTTTAGAGTATATAAAAATATGTTTCCCTAAACCTAAAAGTTGAATATACATCAGAGCTATAAAACACTTATGTTATAAAATATTGTTAATATGTTGGCAGGGCCCTTATATCCTGTGCCTTACTCATGACTCAATAGTTTACGACTTCCCATAAACCATGGTGGGGATTTTTTCTTATATCAGATTTACATAAACAGCAGTTATAATAGTGGTGGTGGAACCTCAGAAGGTTCAAAGGTTCTCTTTTACAATCCCCCTCTCCCCCAGTCCAGGCCTTGTAGTTCAGATTCAGGTTTGAACCTTCTTGCGTAGTCCAGCCTGGAATATAATGCTTCATTTTTCAAATTAATATAAATGAGATAAGGTAGCAAAAATTCCGTCCTCAGAGGAGGATGAAAAGTTATTCCTCCTGGCTACACCAGCATTAGAAGTCTGTGACTTTTAAACATTTTTTGAAATAGGATTTTCTTATAAAATCTTGTGTGGTCCATTCAATATAAAATACACAGCAGAGGAAATATGTGGCTAAGCCTACATACACATATCTCAGTTTCTGGTGATATTCCAAACTGATCTATCCAGCTTTGCCACATAGTTACTGGCTCTCAAGATGTCATCTGAACCTATTAATGTCCATGTAGTGCCTTGTAGCCCACAAATTACCTGCACAGTTCATGCTTAGGACCTGATCTTGCAAAATCTTTTGCATTTACTTGTGAAATACCCATTAACTTTAATGGAAATACCACACGAGGAAGACTATGGAACTAGGCTTTTAATCTATGGCATATGCCGTCCCACCACATGTACATTTGTGTTTGTTTGTGGACTGTACGCTGTATTCTAATCACATGTGGACTCTCTAAGCATTACAAGCAGTGTCATCAAGTAAAAGATTAATCACACTCATTCAAATGGCAGGAATGTGCACCACTGGCTCTAGTAGGCATTCAGCATAGTATCTGTGTAATTTAATACATTCCTTCAAATCTCACCATGGGAATCCAACACTTTTTTAGCTGGCAGCTCTGTAAGTGTCATTTTTCTTAGGATATGTATAAATGAAATGAGAATGTCCAAAGGGCATGTATAAATAAAAAGATATATACATACTTATACTCCATTTTATATTACAAAGCACTGCTGCTTAACAGATGCCATTGCATGAAAACATTCCAGAGGAAATCTCCTGCCATATATGCCACATATTATAACAAAATCTTATTTAAAATATCTGTTAAAAACCAGTAATACACCACAAACAAGTGAGAAGTATATCAGCTTTATAGGGAGGAGAGAGCCTTCTGATTGTCTTCCTATGAAGCCGACCTAGAACTGCCTCATTGCTTTACCTAGTTCCTGCGTCTTAAGAAGGAAGGATCCCCAAAGGATCCCAAAAGAACTTTATGACCAGTATATATCTGCACTCACCACTGACATATAGAGCATTGTAGCTATTAAACAGCATAGAGAAAGCACCACACAACAACTTAGGATAGAAGTGACCAATAATACTGTATCTTTTTGAAAAAGAAGGAAAAAGGGGTCGAGAAACTGGCATTTTCATTTTTTTTTTGTTTGTTTTCAAAACTGAAATGAAACATTTCAATTTGAAACATGAAACAGACATTTCCATTTTATGTTTAGTCCAAATTTCCCATAAAAATCAAACAACATTTTCCCCAGCAAAAAATTAGTTTTTGACTAACCTATTTTTTGGCAGGAAAATTTTTCAGTCAAAATGTTTTGACCAGCTCCACACAAGTCCTGGGCTGTATTTCTGGATATCCTACAGATCTGATTATGACATTGGGCAGGTCACACAACCTGTGTACCTCCGATTACTATCTGTAAAATGAGAATACTTATCAATTATACAGAGCTGTTGTGAACTTTAATTAATCCATTAATGAAATGTTTTCAAGTGTTTTGAGGTTCAGGGATAGAAGGCCTTTATAAGCACAAATTATTTATTAGCATTAGTATTACTACTGAGCCATGAATAAGTAAGATAAGAAATGGAAAGCATGGATGGTTTCAGTCAGAGCTGGTCAAACCAAAGGGAATGTATATGGAACAGTGAAACTTGCAGATTCCCGTTTAAAAAGGAGAAAAAGGTTTTGAACATAGAAGACACACATGTTCTACATCTTCAAAGCATGCTTTCTCTCCAGTGGCATGTAATCGTGTAATGCAAGACTGCTCCGTAATGCAGACAGTGTTCACAATGCATGGGAGTGACATGAATTTCCTGACTTTGGTGGGTTGAAACCTCTAAAGGGTAGATTGCACCCCCAAGGCACAGCTACGCAGTAGGGCAAATGCAGTACATGTTCCCAGGAGAGCTCAGTAAAACCCATCCTTGAGTCCCCTGGTGCATATGGGGTTTCCTGGTCCGTACCATAGAATGCAAGGCCATAGACCTCTCCCTTTCTTGGGCTGCTTAGAGAACTGTGAATCCCTACTGGCGCACAGAAGGAAGCTGTCTCTGAAATCCCTTTGAGCACAAGTACTTCAGATGTGGAAAACCATTCAGTATAGGTTTCAGAGTAGCAGCCGTGTTAGTCTGTATCCGCAAAAAGAACAGGAGTACTTGTGGCACCTTAGAGACTAACAGATTTATTAGAGCATAAGCTTTCGTGGACTACAGCCCACTTCTTCGATATGCATCCGAAGAAGTGGGCTGTAGTCCACGAAAGCTTATGCTCTAATAAAT
>NC_048305.1:2436191-2641946 GCF_013100865.1 Trachemys scripta elegans
ATTTATTAGAGCATAAGCTTTCGTGGACTACAGCCCACTTCTTCGGATGCATATCGAAGAAGTGGGCTGTAGTCCACGAAAGCTTATGCTCTAATAAATCTGTTAGTCTCTAAGGTGCCACAAGTACTCCTGTTCTTCATTCAGTATAGGATGCAAAGGAAGCTCCTTGCACCTTCACCCAATGCTGTGCGCTATGCAGAGACCAGCCAGAATGTGCCCCTCTGTTACCACTCAACCAGTGTAGTGCTGAGTCCTCATCTTCAAGGATGAACCAAACACTCGCTCCCTTTCATGTCAATATACGTTTAGTTCCCAGCACCTGTGCAGGTTCACAATAGCAGGTAAAAACATCCTCAACCTGACCCTCCTGTTGGGGCACTCAGCCCTAGCAGTCAAGGTTCATCTCCAGCTCTTCCCCTTCAAAAGTACTGTTGGGAGGTGATGAACTTCATATTCTTTTGCTCCTACAGCTTCAGAGGCTAAACTTCGGTTTCTGCAGAACCTACGAATGGTAAATGTCAGGTCTTTATTTTTGCAGACCTGCAGTACCTGTGTCAAGACATAAAAGACGGTAGAATGATTTTTATTCCTGTTTATTAGGAAGGCGCCTACTCGAAGGGAATCGAGTTGTTTTGTCTGGTGTACAGTAAGCGTCAGCAATAATGCACAGCAGGGTGGAGTCCAGTCTATCGTTATGATCTCATATTGTGTATGCCTGCAGAGCTTTGTGAATTGGCACACCTCAGAGTTATGTACATAGCATCATAACTGCACACTTTGCCGGGTATTAGTGCACTCAACTAGTGTTAACGTTTATTGTGATTTTAATGTTTTGGTTAATTAGTTTCACCTCATGTGGCTAGGATCTCATAATTACATATTGCAGGTTCTTCATTAGCCAGTCAGATTGCTTTCTCAACTCAACCCATTTGAGCAGGTGCACTTTGCTCATTGTTTAAGGGTTATGGTGATGGAACGGATGATGGAAGCTGTACTGTGAACCTGTCTTCTCAATGAGCTGATGGTTTGCATTAGGCTAAAGTGGTTGGTAACTGAGACAAAGCTGAGATTTAAAATAGGCCGTGCTAGAGATGAGCAAATTATTTATAGTTCACAATTCATCCAATGAATTTAGCCCTTATTTGTGGGGCTGTTTGTGAATCATCTCTGATCAGACTTTGATGTTTTACAACTGTATGCTCTGATAAAAGCTTTATGCAAACATATTTCAGTATATGAGTGGTTTGCGACCTTTTAACTTTGACTATAGCTTTGATTATTCACTATTTGTTATTCGGTATGGCCCCGATTCAGCAAAGCACATAAGCACGTGCTTAACTTTAAACATACGCTTAGGTCTCAGTGACTTCAAAAACTAAAAATAACGAGCCAGTGGTGGCTTCAATGGGACTGCAGCAACAACTCAAACACTGGATGGATTCAGGCCTGCCTGGTGTGTGATTGGTTTGTGTGTTGTTTCTGCTCGCCTATTGGGTCATTTCTTAACTATGCATTTGTACACCAGGGAACCCTGATCTCAGTTTGGGGGTCTAGAGAATCTAGTACAACAATGATACAGCATGACCAGCACTGTGTGTGAACTCCAGCACTCTCATGTGACAGTCGGTATTCCTGTTCCCCACACATCTGGGTAAACACAAACCCATTTGCACGAATGCCCGTGGAAATGCAAACAGAAGAGAGCATACATATGGTCAAAGCAATCAGCTCTGTGGAATTTGAACGAATGCTTCTGAACACCGTTTTCCAGCCTTTGCCCAGGTCTAATCCTGACTCCTGCCCTGTAACAACTTTGAGTGATTTTTTTTAAAGGAAATGTTAGGTTTTGGCCTGGTGTATTTTATTAGAGATGATCAGAAACCACTGCTCCCCGACAGGGCTCCATGAAGACAGAAGCAGAAACACTATCCCTCTTTTTTAGGCTCTTATTAATGCTTGTTCTTTATTAATAGTGATGCCTCAGGAAGTACCATAACTATTACCTGCATGTTAATACCAGCTTAGGTTTCATTATGACTAATACCGTCATAGTGAATTCCAAATGAATTATTCATGTTTGGCCCCTTCTTTTAATGCCTTTGGCATGTGGCATTTTTTCCTCATTGCCTGCAAAATGTCTGTGGTAGGAAAATGCTCATCGGAGTCCCTGGCAGCTAGAGGTTGAAAATGTAACTGTTTTGCTTTGTATCCAATGGGGAAGCTGACATTTATTGTCAGAGTAAAACATTTCTTACCTTTCCCATCTGGCGCTGGTAGGGCACCGATTTAAATGGCTTGTATTAATTCTGATCCACCTATTCTGTTTCCTCAAGCGAGGTGCCTAGCTTTACTTTTTTTCAATATTGTTTTTATTACTTTACATCCCAACATTTGCCAAGGAAAAACCTTTGTGTTCCTCTAGGAGAAAAAGACAACTCTTAAAGTCACCGAATTTCTCTGTGCCTCAGTTTCCCATCTATAAATGGGGGGTAAATAATACTACTTCTCCCCCCACCATCTTGTAAGCTTAGACTGCAAGCTTTTCTAGGGAGGAAATATCTCTATGTACAGCCCTGAGCATGAAGGGGTGTTGATCTCGGATGGGGCCGCTAGGTGCTACTGGAATACAAATATGTTACAAATAAATTTGAAATAATATCATTTATTTAGGACCCTGGTTCTGTTTATTTTTTGTTCTTAGCCCAAGCAGCGCTCTCATATTTCTGCCTCTTCAATCCATGTGCACAGGCTACACTCCAGGCTTTTTGCCTGCAGGCAGCCATTTTCCAAACTGGCACAATATAACACTTGGTTGCAGGTCTCCAGAACAACTGAGCTGCTTCCCGGTTTGGGGGCTTGATGTTCTGTAGACCTCTCACTAGTGCTTAATTTGTGCCAGGGTTGAGCCCCGGCACCTCTAGGCTTGGCAGTTCATAGCCCCGGCACCTCTGGGTTTGATGCATCGGTTATGAAAATCAGAAAATTGCTTGAGCCCTGGCCCCTCTTTCATTACAAATTAAATCCTGCCTCTCACACCTCTACAATGAGATCTTACTCAACAGCTTGTCGGTTTGCTAAGGTCTGAAGACGAACCCTTTTCTTCTGAGCTGTGAGAAGCCAGGATCTGCTGATTTCCCTCTGCTTGGTGGTGTGCCTATTTTGGCTGCTCTAGAATGTGGGGAGTAATTTTCTCATAGGCAAGATCAGAAAATATTGAAATCAGAATTTGCAGGCCAATGTTTGCAAAAGGGATTGCACTTGCAGAATTCTTTGCGTATTTAATAAATCCCAAGTACATGTACAATGGAATTTGAATACAAGACCTGAAAAAAATCTTGCACTGAGAAACACTCAGAAAATAAACACACAGTGTTTTCTGTTGTGTTGGAATCTTAGACAAGCACAGACAGTTCCCATTTTCAATGTTATCTTCATTGAAACAAATGCCCTACAGTACCTGACAACATACGGCAACATCTGAAATCACATTAATCAAACTTATTAAAAGTGAACTTCCCTTCTCTACAGTGGTTGCACTCAGAACATTCTCAATTGCCTTTCTAAGTAAATAAAGTTAGTGCAATATTCATGCTATTCCCTTGTTGTCCCCTGTTCTCAGTACTGTGGCAATCTTACCTAATTACAAATGCAACACAGAAAAGTTTTAAGGGAGAACCACTGTCTGATTACTAACTGTTGGTACTCAGCATAAAGACATCTCACTTACAAAAGCTCTTCGCAGATTTTTGGACACGTCTTACTATACAATATCTATAACAAGGAATGACTAACAGGGGCCTTTCTGTACAAACGGCAAATGGGGAGAAGCTTGCAGACAGAAGGAAATTTATTCAGAGAAAAAAAGCCTTTCACCTAACTTTGTTTTATTTTGTTCTTGTTTGTCTCAAGTACCATGAGGAATAGCATATGCTGTTATGATGATGTCCTCTTTCATCTGACTTTTGTTCCCATAACCAAGCATCACTGTAATTATCAGATAGCAAATATAAACTACTGATAAAATTCCAACATTCATTCTCTTAAAAAGCCTGTAGAAATGACGGGCTGTTGCATCAGTCAAGGCTGGAGATGTAATACTGTCCTGACACATTAGTTTCCAAAACAGTAACTATACTAAAAAAATATCTAGAAATAAATCATTTCAGTACTTGACTCTTATTTATAAATGCAAAAAATCTGTTGTTCACTTTTTAAAAATCTTTTTTAGGCAAGGTTAGAAATAAAAGTTAATAATTGCTTCAGAACTGGTGCCGTAACCACTTTGGAGATGACATATTGTTTATTTGAAATTAAGAGGACTGGATTCTGCTGTTTAATGCTGAAGTGCTGTTTATAATGGGAAAATGAGATTTCACTGAATTCGGGAGCTGGCAGAGGGACATTCTGCTACAGTTTCTCCCCACATTGTATCTAATCCTATCTCACATTTTGCCTGTTGTACAATGAAATTCTGAGAGCTCTTTGGAGGCAGGGACTGTTTGTTCTATGTTTGTACAGCACCTAGCCCCTGGGCCATGACTAGGGCCCCCGGGGGCTAGAGCAATACAAATAATAAATAATAATAATAAAAGAATCAATAACATGGCACTTTTGGGGCCTGATCCAAACCTGATTAAAATCCACAGAAAGACTCCCATGGACTGCAATGGGCTTTGGCTCAGGCCCTTAACAGCTACATACAGGAGATTGCTAGAGTCCAGGACACTTCAGATTACTAGCCAATGACTGAACAAAAAATACAGGAATTATCAAAAATTGCCGTTGGTTATTGTAGTTCAGTATCCACTCCCCAGCAGTGGCCAGCAGCAGGCGCTGCAGAGGAAGGACAGATTATCATAGGACATTATTGCTGTTGTGACAATTCAAAAGAAAAGTAGCAATGTAAATCAGAAGGTGCTATAAATGATGGGTAGCATTCGGATTTTAATTAAAATGTATAAAGTGACACAAATGTACACAGCACATTACACACACACACACACACACACACACACATCCAGCTGTTGTCTTCCCTGATTTCAGTGAGTCAGCACAGATGTAGCCGAGGGCAGAATCTCTCTCATTTTGTGGAGAGTTGGATTGTACAATCAAGTTGTCAAGCTACTTCTCTCTCTTTCTCTCTCTTCTGGAATAAAACAATAGTTTCTTGCTGCCATCTGATGCCTGTTCAGTGAGCCACTGTTGAACAAATCAGTGATCTCAGCCCAGCACCCATAAAGCTGGTGTCCACACCACAAAATGTTATCAAAAATCAAATGAATTAAGAATAGCCCATACAGAGTGATAAGCCCGCAGGTGCATGCAAGGTGCAGATTCAATATTAATAATGGCGCTTTTAGAAAACCAGCTTTGACTGAGACAAAACCCAGCAGAATGGGAACTCTGAAATGAGTGAGGATGCCTTTTCAAAGCATGTCAAGATTTATTCTGTTCCTAAAACGACCAGACAGTTAATCCAACCTTTCAGCAGGTGCGTGTTGGAAGGTGATTCTTTGCAGCATCCTCTGTAACTATTCTCATTATTTCTTCCTCCAGACGGGGACAACTGGGAGATGGGTGGTAGCAGGAAGCGTTTGGAGATCCCATTTGCCTGAACTTGTTATGTCACCGATCCTCTAATGGGACACACATTGGGAATGTTTGAGTGATTTGATGTCTTATATTGCTGTTGCTGGATCTCTCTGTGAGTGACTACTTTTCCCTTTTAACGTCAATGGGGCTACTCATGTAAGTCCGAGTTGCATAATCCAGGCCTGCAGTTAGACTTGGAATGCCACTCATAAGCAGTAATTTATTCGGAAGACTTTTTGCATTTGGGCACTACAGTGGTGCTTAGGAGTCATCTTTAAAGCAAGTATTACATGGTGCATAGGTAGGACATCAGGATTGCTGTGCAGAGGAAGGAAGTTCCATTTTGCAGCAGATTTTGAAATTTTGAAATTTGGCTTTATTCTGATCAGGAGCGAAAACCAAAAATTTTGAAATTGTGAAGAAAATTTTTTAAAAAAAAATGATGTTGGGTGGAACAAAATGTTTCATTCTGAGTTTGATTATTTAAAAAGAAATTGTATTATATTCTAATACAGGGGTTCTCAAACTGGGGGTCGTGACCTCTCAGGGGGTCACGAGGTTATTACATGGGGGGTCGTGAGTTGTCAACCTCCACCCCAAACCCTGCTTTGCCTCCAGCATTTATAATAGTGTTAAATACAAAAAAAAGTGATAAAATGGTAAAGAAATGAAACAAAAGTCATTTCAAAATGAAACATCAAAAGGTTTCATTCTGAAAATGTTGAAATGGGACGAGATCCCAGAAAAATTGATTTCACTACGTGTTTCCATTTCAATGGAACTACACATTTCTTCGGAATCACCAGCATGAGCTGGACAGATCTGCAGACTTCTGGAAATGGTGCATCTCGTGGGAGTAATCTTGGTTATTCCCAACAATGAATATTCCCACCACTGAGTCACTCAATGGCTGTTACTGCCACCTGCCTAGCTTCACTCAAGGGCACCAAGTAATCAATTTATTAAACTATAGTATTTAAAACAGAGTCTTTTTTTAGTCTCAGTTGGAAAAGAGTAGCTGTGATAATCTGTGAAGAACCCCCTCGGTGGTTCTATGCTGTAGCCCCAGTGCTGCAAATTCCCAAACTCTGCTTTTATGGAGACATGACACTCAACACAAGGATTTTTTCCCCTTATTTTGCGTTAAAAAATGTTTTTAACCCCCCCAATAATGACCTCAGAGGTGTGTGGTTTTTATCAGCCCTAGTGCACTTGTCATGACTTTGGCTTGAAGGGAAACCAAGGGAGGATTAGGGAAAAAAAATAATCCAAGAAATTTCTTCATTTCAAATGTCATTGTTTCTTATTCCTAATTAGAATGCAGTTTGTCTTATGGATTCCAAAACTTTTTGGATTAGTGGTTTCGAGAATGATGTCACTTTTCCTGCCTATACGACCACAGAATAGTTTTAGTTGTAATGTTTGGTAACAACAGAGAAATAACTGTGGCAACCTTATGTAGTAATGCAGGGTCTGAATTGGTGCCATGCCATTACAGGTCAGCTTGGGAGTAGACTGCCCAGATCTTTACAATGGGACATTTCTTTTACCTCTGATTCTTACTAGAAACAAAGGCTTTGCTTATAGCATTTCGGCTGTCATTCATAAGGAATTTTTGGCTTGTGCAGCTACTTCCCCGATATATATACATATAAAGATTACACAGGTTCATTCTTCAAAAGAAACAGGCAGAAAAACATTGTTCAATGGTCCAGATTCATTCCAGGTGTGACTCCAATAAGTAACTCTTGGGCTGAATTTCACTTGAGGTGTAGAAACATGGCCTTTGGTCCTAGAATGGCCTAATTAGGAATATATTTTTAAAAAATTCTAGTTAAGATGGATATCTGTCCTGGTTGCAGAGCAATGGAATCCAGTATTAATTATTAGTTGGATCAGTATTAGGTGTAGCATTGCAGGAATCCCTGATTCAGGGCCCAGCTTATGACCAAATGTAATAAAAGACAGTTCCAGTCCCAAATAGCTTACAATCTTAGCACATAGTGAGTGACAACAGGGCGGACGAAAACAAGCCAGGGCAATGGGTTGGAGGACAAAGCAACGGTGAAATGATCATGTTTTGGCTTCAGCAACATACCAACTGTGTAAGCCCAGAGCTGGCCATCTCTAATCTAAGGGCCTGTGGGGAGAGAGAGAAAGGGGCGGCCAGGGCTACAGCAGGGGCGCTGCCACGCGGCCCCTCCCGCTGCGCCACCTCCTGCCGCCTGCCGCGAGGGCTCCGTGCCGGTCGGCAGGGAGAGAAGGAAGAGGACTGCCCTGCAGGGCGCTCTGGTTCTCCGCACCGCCACCCTCTACAGGGCGGCCGGAGCGGAACAAGAACAAACAAACAAAAAAAAGCGGCCGTGCCGCCCTAGGATTGGGCAGAATGCCACCTCCAACAATCTGCCGCCCCAAGCACCAGCTTGGTGCCTGGAGCCGGCCCTGGCTTTGGGGTCTCTGAGGGGTTGGTGTTTGGGGGAGACTTGAAATTGGAAGGATTTTTTGTTTGTTCTTTTATGAATGACTGGAAGGGGTAGGTCTGGCTTGTGGGTGGTGCTTTGGTGGACTGTGATTTCAGATCTCTGTCATCCGGCCTGGTTTCTTTGGCTAGGCACAGTTCTGCAAAGATGCATGCATTGGCTTCACTTGACACTCCTGTGACACCAGGCATGAGTCTTTGCAGGGTCAGGGCCTTATTTTGTGCTTGCATGTGTTGACAATGAAATAAAGAAACAAAGTAACGAGTACACACATGCGGGCGCATACATATGTGTACACATCTAGTGTACACATCTTATGTACAAATCAGTTCTATCTGGGGAGATTCCAAGGCATCATCTCATTGACCCTCCCTAAAATCGTTAGGCCAAGCTGGTCCATACGGGAGTGATAATAGCTGACAGGAATTAGTTATGTTTGGCTTGAAAGGGTGTAGCCTCAAAAATTGTTTGGAAGGCCCACCCAAAAATGCAAAGGCTGGGCTCTGTCTGAACACAGAAGTTGGCTTCATGTCTCTTCTCCCACAAAAAAATGCTTGTAAACATTATGCCTTTTGGGTTGTATTTTCCTCTACATTAAAAACTGAGTGAATTTAGTGCTTGTAAACCTAAGGGTCTGATAGCAACTGGCTAGAACCAGATGTTACGGAAAGTGGAGCATATCGTACAAACAGATCATGCACACTTCAGTATTCAGAAGTACATAGCTGCATTATTTATTCTCTGAACAGAAAGATGTCTTATACAATATGAAAACATTATGACTGGGCCTCCATTTTTTGGAATAGCCACAGCTAATGCTGTGTTTTCCCCCAGATTCTACATTTCTTTTATATTGGTGAATGGATTTATTCTCAGACTCAAGCTTGAGAAGAAGCCAAACACTCAGTCTGCAGGCATGTGTCAAGCAGACCTGGGCTTCGTATGCTAGATAGGCCTACCTTTGCAGGCCTGGCCTTGTTGCAAGTTTTCTCACCCAGCTCTCTCAAAGCATTTCAATCAGCAACATTGCCATTATTCCAGTCCAGTCCAATAGCCAATTCAGCAGTGATGTAAGTTGGTCTAAAAGGAATGATGAATCATGATCAATATGGGTTACTGGAAATTTACCACCATTTAGACACATCTTGCCACAGACACTTCAATGGGAGTTGAACCTGCTTATATTAAGGATGAGTTTGTGCTTGGAATTCTGTGATGGCTCCTTCAGTGTCTCATCTGATGAGTCCCCCTTTCTCTCTCTATGAGAGGGTCTGTCTTGACCCCAGGTTCTCCTTATGCTACACTCTCAAGTCCAGCTGCTTTTAAACACAAGTCTGGCTTCAAATACACTATGCGGACGAATTTCTCTAGAAACCGCTCTCTTCACATCTCTGACTGTCTTTTTGGCATCTCTTCCTGGATGTCCAGTTGGCGTCTTGAGCTCAACGTGGCCACAATTGAGCTTATGATCCTTTCCCCTCACCAAGCCTTCCCCCACTTCCATTTCTGTATCTCTGTCACCTTCCACCATCACTCCCCCAAGTCACACAGGCCCATAATCTGGGTGTCTTTGACTCGTCTCTCTCTTTAGACCCACACATCTGCTGTGACTGTGACTTCTGCTTTTCTGCATTTCACCTGCACAACCTGCTCTCACTTCCTTGTCTGTTTCATCCAGCCATTGTGTCCGGTCTCCCATTTAGATTGTGCGTTCTCTGGTACACGGACCGTCTTCCCTTATACTTGTCTGTACGGTGCCTAGCACGCTGAGCTCCTGATTATTGACTGAGGTTCCTAGGCTGTACCCTATTGACCAATACATAACATAAATAAATCAATAATCCCGATGACTTTCAGGGCAGTGGGTTGTGCATCTGAGTGACTTCGGAGTCACTGAATTAGAGTAGTAGGACAGTGACAAATTAAACTGTGGGCAGTTTACAAAAGTAAACTGAACATCTAAAATATAGCCCTGGAAAATTGCTCCTTTAAGCAGGGAAGCCAGCGAGCATTTCAGACAGAGCTGGGAGGATATTGTTTTCACAGGAAACACTCTGTGGGTGTGTTATAACTATGAGCTCTGTTCTCTGGCCTGTCACCACATTATTTCTGAACTTCTTTTATTCCTCTCTCTCTCTCTCTCTCTAACACTGGAATGCTGTCCTGAGATCTAGCAGAAGTGCCTTTATAGCTAAAATTACAAAAGTGGCCCATTATGTTTATCAAGGTAGTAAAAAGGCTGTAGTTTGTCATAGCTGTCTAGAAATGGGAACGCCTTCAATTGGCAGGCCAGTGATCCCTCTGTGTGTGTGTGTGTGTGTGTGTGGATTGAATACATGTGTGAATAGCCCTCATGATATGCTTTCTGAAAAATGGTGCTGCAGGGAGTCAGGAGGTCACAGCATTTGTAAGCGCTTAGATTTCAGAATCTCTGCATTTCAGAGCCCACTTCCTGGTTTCCCACAACTGTTCCACCAGCTTTGCCTTCTCACAGTGCAGGGTGTGAGGACAGGGATGAGTCATCCCAACGGGGCTCAAAACTCACCCACGTCTGGGAGAGAAGCAGCAAGAAGGTTTGAACTAAGCCGACGACAGTGAAACTTTATCACCGAGTCGGCTTTCCAGAGGCAGAGCTCGGCCATGCTCTAAATCTGCTTGAGCTAGTGCACTAAAAATAGCCGTGTGGACATTACAAGCATGCAGGGGAAGGAGGGCGGCACGAGCTAGCCACTCGACTACAGACCCAGGGGGCTGGGTGGGCTTGTACATGGGCACCTTGCTCGTTCTACCACCAGTGCTGCAATTTTCCACGCTGCTGTTTTGAGGATGTTCACTTGAGCCCCGCTAGCATGTGTCTGCCGACCCATGGAATGCTCCCAGCTAGACCTCCCCTGAGAGGTTCAATCCTGTTTCTGTTTTATATTGGATGTATTTTTCCTCTTCAGAAAAGCAATTTGCAGAGCAAATTGGTGTTTAGGAGGTTTGGGTCATAGTTTGTTAAGGCTACAGTAGCTGATTCATCAGAGCCCCTATTTTAAAATCTGTCCCAAAGTAGCAAATCCTTAGCCAGCTATAGTTTCTTTCTCCCACTCCCCCAACCTCCCTTCAATACAAGGATTGCAAGCGGACGGGAGTGAGGAAGCTAAGGAAGGCCTTGCGCTCCCTCAGGAACAGCCCGATTCAGCAATCAGTGGAGCTGCACCAGTGCTGACCCCAAATGCAAACAAGGACAAGCCGCGAGAGGGATAAACCCCAGTTAGCTCAATCCGTGCAAATCCTGACCTGCTGCTTTCCACACTTCGGCCATGACTAGACTAGTATTTAAAGGGGTGATGTTGCATTGTGTGATCTAGCTCCATCTAATCAACGCCTTCTAAACCTCTAGTCATGACAAAACATGTACTTTAGCACATGCCAAACTGATGGAGGCCATGTCTACACTAGCACATACGTCGGCAAAACTTTTGTCGCTCAGGAGTGTGAAAAAACCACACCTCTGAGTGACATACGTTTCACCGGCATAAGTGGCAGTGTGCACAGCGTGTTCTTGGCAGGAGAGCGTCTCCCACCAACAGAGCTACCACTGCTCCTTGGGGGTGGTTTAATTATGTCGACAGGAGAGCTCTCTCGGGTGCAGCTGCTCTTTAGTGTAGACACAGCCTAAGTTAAAATCTAGCTTATAACTGGACCTGCTAAAGTCAAGCTGATGATTTAAACTGTGCCCACATTGGTCTAGAGTGAGGTTTTCCAGTTGAGTTAAACTGGCACAACTGAGCTAACTTGAGGGAACAAAGTACTGATTTTTCCTAGTCTAGAGGAGACCTTAGGGATTGGAATCAGTTCAGCTGCACCAACTGCTGCGTCAGGCTAGTCCGGAGGGGAGAGAAGTTCATCCCACTTTTGCTGAAAGAAAAAAAAAGCTCTTCCTGGCCGAGACTGTCTCTTTTCTATGTCTGTACAGAGCCTAGCACGCTGGAGTTCCACATTAGATTGCAGCCTTTGTGCACTACCATAATATAAATATTTACTAAGAAGAAAGGAAGATAATTTTTCGTAATGGCCCCGGGTTAAATACAGGGCAATTGCATCTTAAATCCAGATGTTCTTCTCTTGGGATTTGCCTATAAGGCAAGTTCTCATGGGACTCCTCTGGCATTCTGAGATGGATGGTAGCAGGAAACTTTTAGCCTAATAATCTCATGGATAGATGCCCCTAAATGCTGAAGGGTTTACTTTGTAAATTCTGGCAGCTTATTTCCTAAGTGATGCACAGGGAAGAAAGTTTCACAAACTTGATCTTCTGGTCTCTCTACATCCCTGTTTTCAGTTAGCCTGTTCTAAGGGATGCTGCCGTCAAATGGGTGTGTTTACATGTGTGTATGCTGTTACCAAGTTACCAGTGGAACAACACATCCCAATGCAGAGAAAGAAGCAGAGTGGAGGTTGTATGTTGCCCCTTCAGGAAAAAAAATTCCATTTTGTAATTTTAATAAGCCACAACATTTAAAACTGTTGTTTCACCTGTGCATAAAAAGAATGACTGGAGAATCATGGGTCTTGTAATTTCAGTCTGCCAAACGAGTAACAATTCCCACCTCCTTTATTGTAAAAAGGAGAGCCCTGAATTCTGTGGAAGATGCATGGAAGTATATGCAGAACTAGGTACGATTTTTACCATTGACCAGTTGTGAATGTAAAAGTGAGCAGAATATTTTTTAAAGCGAGGCTAAAGGTAGATGCAAGGTTCGGGGCGAGTAAATACAGCAAATTCAGTGTGTTAAACTGGACTGACTTATCCAATGCAATTTCATAACATCATCAATTCAAGGCTTACATAGGTTTGATTTTTCTCTCCATCCAATTCACTAAGGAGTTGCACACTAGTTCACTGCATTTTCTGCACAATTACAGATTATTGCCATGGCAACAGCTGCATCACATGACAACTTTGTTACCTCAGAGACCAGAAACAGCCACTTAAAGGAACACACATCATCCAGTAATGGGACTTTTTACTGTTGGCCTCACATTGTTTTAAGAGTAATCATTTGCTTTTTCATAGACATATTTTCCATCATTTTGGTGATTTTTTAAAAACAGTTTTTATTTGCTCTGTAGCAACTCATTTTCTCTGTTTCCCCCTTAAAAGGAAATGCACAGAATACATTTGTTAAAAGAAAAAGAAGAATGAAATAGGGATGGATAAAATATTTTGGACAAAACTTTTTTTGTTGAAAAATGCAGATTTGAGTCAACTGAAACATTTTGTGAATTCATATGAAATTGGCCAAATTGTTTTGGTTGCAAAAAAACAAAAATCTCTCCCAGAATCAAAACATTTCATTCTGAGATTTTTTTTTAAACATAACTTTTTGATTTTTGAATTTGAAAAGACTTTTTTTTAATCAACGTTTACCTCTATTTTATTTTTTAAAGGTTTTAAAAAAAACAAAAACCTGAAAATGGAACAAAATGTTTGATTTAGGTGGAACAAAATGTTTTGTTTGACCTGGAATTAATATTTTTCGATTTCAGCCAGTGAACCAATCAAGCAATTTTTTGCACAGTTCTAGACTGTTGGTCTATAATTTGGGGACACAAAGGTCAGTAAGGAGAAAAGGAGGCAAAATGGCTTTTTTTTGTGGCAGCTGTCTTTAGTGCTTCCATTTTGTTTTATTAGGTTATAGAAGTAGGTATTGAAATATTGTTAATAACATTACTTAGGGTGAACTCTTGACTCCACTGAAGTCCATGGTAATTTGCCATTGATTTCAATAGGGCCAGGATTTCACCCTTTGACTGTACTTTATGGCTTCAAAGTGCTTTATAGACATAGGGCCAAATTCATGCCTGCTCTAGGGATATTGAAAGCATTAATTATTCATCAATTAGTTAACTGGCCAGTTGAAACCAATAGACTTATCGTAGGGTTTTTAATCTCCTATGAAATCTATGTGTTTTTATAGATTGTGTTTTTAATCTCCTATGAAATCTAAATTTGTTTTTTGAGTCCCACCCCTCTCCTTCCCCATTTTTCAGTGGCAGTG
The DNA here is from genome assembly GCF_013100865.1 of Trachemys scripta elegans. Classification (NCBI taxonomy): domain Eukaryota; kingdom Metazoa; phylum Chordata; order Testudines; family Emydidae; genus Trachemys; species Trachemys scripta. Next base: position 2,450,311 of record NC_048305.1, read on the forward strand.
TTTGGTAAAAGGCCATTTTCGGCCAAAAAATGTGTTGGATAGAAAAATTTCAACTAGCTGTATAGTTAAATGTTATCCCATAGTCACTGATGGGGAAACTGAGGCATCATGTTCAAGTCCTTTGGAGGCATGAATATTGACATTGGCAAAAACTGTCCCCTTTGTCCCTCCCTTGGCAGTAGCACCAGCACAGAGATTAAGGAGTTACACTCATTTTGCAGAACCTGTGGTTGCCAAATCAATGCTGGTTACATGGCTTGCCAAGGATTAAACATGTTTCGTGACCAACAGGCATCACCATGGATGCCACCATAAGAAATGGCCCTGAGACTTCCATGGGTGTTGCACATTCCCCATCTCTGGAGTTTGCCCAAAGTGGCTAAGTTCCCAAGGCCACACAGTGAGCTGGGAGCACAAGTCAAGCGTTCCTGGTTCCCTGTCTCGCCATCCAACTGCCAGACCACTCCGCCTTTGAGATGAGAGATTGATTAATTATAGGCTGCAGCTGGGAAGCTATAGCTAATCCTTATGGCTTGGATTAAGGGAGTTAGGTGCACAAATCCCATTGACGTTAGATGGTAGTTGGGCACCTAGCTTCCTTCGGCTCCTTTGGAAATCCCCAGCTGTAGTAGTAAAATAAACAAATGAATAACTAAAAATCCCTCCTCTCTCATGCTCATCAATGTTTTCTTTGTTTTAAAGAGTTGTTGGTGCCTTACAGAGAGTGGAAAGACAAATCTTATGCAGAAGCAATTCTGCTTCTCTACGTATTATGGCAATCCCTGCTGATGTTACAGGTACTCGCATAACTGGAGTTCAGATTCGGCTCGCAGTTCTCCTGCTGTAAATTGGATGCAGCTCTGTGCAACACAATGGAGTCACACCAGGTTTATACAGTGTAATGGAGAGCAAGAAGCTGGCTCACAGTTTTCATGCAAATCACCTTGGTAATGAGGAATAAGGCAGAGAAATACATCAATCATGTGATACAAACCCAGAATTCTTTCTTAAAGCTTTTTATTTAGTTCCGGGGGTCAGGGTTTTTTTGTTTTGTTTTGTTTTGTTTTTGTTTTTTTGCTTTGGTGTTAACTGGAATCCCAGCTCCATCAAGGACATTTTTGTTAATGAGTCACAGTTTAATGTGGTTTTCCCTAGTTCAGTGTTTCTGGTAAATAAAATTCTGTTGTATAGCTTAATTGATATTTTATTTGACTGTGTGGAGTGCAGTGACTTGCAATGCACTCACTCAGCCTAGTTTTAAATTTCATGAAGATGGTTTACATATATATACATAAGCATGAGAATAGAAGGAGAAAACTATGCTGCTTTCTTGCATCGTGCTTTTGTTTCACATGCAGTGTGAAATCATCAGTGAAATGAGTTTGCTTGGCTCTCAGCCCAATCCCCAATGAATCCACCACACACAAGCGATGCACATTTCAGGCTCCACTGTAGCCTGCTTGCATCAAGAGAAGAGCATTGTAATGCTGAACTGATCCTAGGGTATATGCAGGTTTCCCTGCTCCAGCTGGTGGCTGGATCAAGTAACCAAGCATCACTGAACAGTAACTCAAAGGTGCTGCTGCTTCGTTTAGAAGGGAGCTGACCTGCACATAGATAGGAGGCCCCGGATCAGAGAGCCTGGTGAAAGATATCTGCCCAGAGCAGCAGCAGAAGCTTCAGCTGGGAGAGGCTTTAGGAGAATCCAGACAGCAGAACCTGGGTTTGGGAAGGAACCACTAAGTTGTGGGAAGGTCTGTGTTGAGCTGCATTGGACTGCTCCATTTGATTCATAAACCAAATGCTGAGGAGGGGGTGTCCTTGAACCCCATGAGTTTATGTGCATTCTTTGGGGTAGCTGAGAAGGGCAAACTGAGTCTGTAGACACGCGCCCAGATGGGGGCCTCGGCCCCCATAACCAGTACCCTCTATATCCTTCAACTTGATGGAGCTGACATTGGCAACATCTGCCATGGAAACACGGCTCTTCCTCACATCCCCAAGCGGACAGGTGAGGTTGTGGCGAAGTGGGGTGAGGAAGCAGCATGGGACCCTCCGTGCAGCGTGACCTCGCACACACCATGAGTGTGAGTTCACACCAGCGAGGGCAGGATCATGTTCCTGGAAGTACCGGAATGTCCGGTATTCTGGGGATGCGCTCAGTGGCCACCCTACCCACAGTCCCCAGCTCCACCTTTAGAGAGGGCGAAAGACCTTCAGTCTCTGTCACCCCGCTCCACGTCCTGACACAGCAAGGGCAGCTACTTCACACACCGAGCAATAGTAAGGTAAAGCCCATCTGGGGCAACATAGTGCTCCTGATTTTCAAGATACTTCAGGGAGCCCTCCCGGCTTGGCACCTCCTCAAACCTGAGCTTGGCCGGGAGCCTTCAGGGCTGCTCTAAATTATGGCAGCTACTCACAGCTGCCTATGGGCCACTCTGCCATCCAGAGCAGCTGGAGTCAGATCGCTCTGACCATACCCCTCCCTCCCTCCCCAGACCCTGGCATGCTGATTGTGTTGGAACATTAATGCCCCAGGCTGGAGAAATTCTTGATGGGGGGAATGATGATACAAAACCACCGGGCCTAAAGTACTAGCAAATAAATTGATTGCTTAGATGAACTTCTGCAGTTCATGGGCTGGGCCCATCTCCAGCAACAGGACCGGTGGGAAACAAACACCACTAACCACCTTCAATTTTTCATCCCTGGGAACCAGGGAGGAAAGAAACTTATCATCTAACCCACCAACACCCTCAGGCAAATTGAGGCCATGCAATTATTAGAGGTCCTGGAAATCATAAACATGTCCTCATATGGCTACTGCGCACTGATTTCTTGTCACTATTGTCCATTTGAAGCGCCCGTTAATGTTCCTTGCTTTAATAACCCAAAGCTTTGGGCTCCCAAGCGTAGCTTTACTGACCGGCACATACTAGCTCATTTGTATTTTATGTGCTCTGTGTCAATAGACAGTAGCCCAACCACACTGACCAAACTCTAGTAACTTGGCTGCCGAAAAACAGAAAGATCTTACACTGACTGTAACTCTGAGGTCTTCCTAGGTCATCCCAAACCCCACTGCTTATACTGCTTGACAACGAATTTTAGCTTCCATATGGTGAAAAAAGAAAGAAGGAAAAAAAATAATTCATGTGCAAACCATAAGCAGAAAGTCAGCTGATTGAAATGCCCTGAACTTAAACAGGACATTAGGCAGAATTAACAGACTAGTCCTCCTAGCCATCAGAAATTCCCGGTTGAATAAAAGATTGATTTCAAAGACTCAAAGATACCTCAAGGCCAACATTTCCAAAGAAGACAGGAGCTGATTGGAGCTGAAGCATTCCTGCCGTTCAGTGCATTTGAGTGAGCACTTTAAATCTCCAAAGATTGAACTATAAAGAGAAATTAGTTTATTAATAATTCACAGACTTCAAGAAGAAAAAAAATGTCAAAAGCATATGCTCACGAACAAAGCTGATTTTATTTTCCCTGTTTAGAGTTGAGCAACATGTAGGAAAGTGGAGGGTATCAAGTTCAAAAATTTAATTCAGAGTTGTTGGGTTCCCCCTCCCCCATCCCCCACATAAGCATTTATTCTGACTTCCGTGGGAGAGCTGAAAGTTCTTCAAATCCCAAATGTTTATGTGAAACATTAAAAACACATCATCATCTTCAGGTCTTTAATAGTTTAGGACATTTACATGGCATAGTTATTGTCCGACAGCTCTTCATTGTAGTGTACATTCAAGACAACACATTCACAAGCTGGAATAATAGAGGGTGTAGACCCCCTATTCAGCAAGTCCTTAAGCACGTGAGTAGTTGCATTGAACTCGGAGATTCCTCACCCTAGTTCACCATGCATATGAAGTCTGTAGGACTACACACATGCTTATGATTAGCCTTGTTCTTAAGATCTATACTGAATTGGGACCCTGTTACATACAGTTTGGTCAATAATTTGGTGAGTGGACAGATTTCAATAACAGATAAACATGGATATGAAACAACCTGCTATTTAAACTGCTACTCGGGATGGATGACAAAGATAACTTGGATTTAGGATGAAGCGTCCTGAAGTCTCCAGTGAAGAGAGAATAATAATAGTGGAGCTGGTTGAATACTTCCTGTGGGGGAAAAAAGACATTTTGTTGAAATGTTTTGATTATTTTTATGAAAAACTGAAACCCCAAAACATTTTGGGGTTTTTAATTAAGGTCAGTTTTCAACAACAACAAAATGTTTCTTTCAAAAATTTTCATGGAAAATATTTCCCATTTTCGAACTGGCTCTCAATAATAGCCACACCCCTGTGCTGAACAGCATTGTCTCATTGTTTCCATGTGCTCCCCAATTGGCCTATCTGTAGCCATCTGTTGCCTCTGCTTATACTTTGATTGTAAACTCTTTGGAGCAGGGACTGTCTTTTTTGTTCTGTGTTTGTACAGCCCCTAGCACAATGGGGTCCTGGTACATGACTAGGGCTCCTCGGCACTATGGTCATACAAATCATAATTAACAATAAGATTAATAATTAATAATATTGTGCACTCAGTGCCTCTCAGCCCCGGCTCTCAAAGTACTTTGTAAACATCAATTAATCATTTAATAAAGCCTCACGCACCCCTATGAAGTCCGTAGCTATCGGACAATCATAGAAGCATAGAAATCAGACGTGAAGAAGGCCATTAGGTCCTCTACTCCATCCCCTGCCAATGCAAGGCCAGTCTCTGCAGTAAGCGCCTGATACAAAGCCCATACAATATATACAGTGGGCCGATTCCCATTGACTTCACTGGGCTTGGATCGGAGCCTCAACAAGGTAGGACATTGGCCGGTCTGGTTTTAAATGTCTAAGGAGGTAGCATTTCTGCCATTCAGCCCAGCTTCTTAAGATGACAGTTCCAAGCTCAATATAACTCACGGTCAGGAAGCTTTTCCTGAAATTCAACATACATTTCCCTTCCTTAACTTCCCCCCGCTACTCCAAATTGCATTACTGTCGGGTACGACTATCCTCAGCTTTACACATGGGTAAACCTAGACCTGGGAAGTTTAAGGGCTAAATTCCAGGCCCTGGAGAGGGGGTGTAGAGGATGTCGAGGGAGCATGACACCTCTGGGCTGCAGTGGTTCCAGTAGGCCCCGCCTCCTGGCTAGAAGAACACCATTTGGGAAGGTCAGTTTTGTTCAAGCATAAACCTGTCCAGGAGGAGGCACCGTCTCTCCCAGGTCTACTGAGTGTGCACAAGAGGATGCGCACTGTGCGCTATCTATTAGGATGGTGCAAATGGCTCCTCACAGTGCATGAGCTCCAATTTGCGATCTGGTGAGGAGGGTGGGGCATGGTCCTAGCTCCTTCTGTCCTTTTCCAGGCAATTTACTCCCCACAGGAAGTGAGGACTGAGCAGTCAGGTACTAACGTTGTCCTCCGCCCTGGTGTAGGCCACACAGGAGTCTCACTGCATAACCCCTTTCCACCCTACCAAGGCAAGGACAGATAACGATTTAACTTGGCATTATTGTGTCAGTCGCTTTTGTTTCTCCGTTTCCATTGTAGCTTGAATCACAGTATTACTGCTTTTGGAAGGAATCTGATGATAAAGACAGCCACCTCCCAGTAATCAACAACTGATGAAGAAGATTAAAAAATAAAAAAAGACCAGTCGTCAATCTAACGACATGGCCAGCCAAATCCACTAACACTGGGACCCTGAAACAGTGGTAATTCCCATGGGACTCTACTCTGACTCACACTGTGGGCCACTCCTGAGGTCAATCCCACTGGCTCATACTCACAGCCAGCAAATTGTTGCTTTCTGAATATAATGCACTTAACCATGTGAATTTTCCCCCCGAAGAGTTAATTATTTGTTTATTTCACCTCCAAATGAACCAAAGTGGAACCGCTCCCAGAGCTGCACAAAAAGAATGTGAAGGACTTAGAAAAACCCATCTAATGAGTTTTTTCTTTTTCTTTTTTTTTTTTAAAGGAACGGTTGACTAGAATCTCTGGTCTTTCCAAAGGTTCAGGGTGAGAGTCGGAGTTTAAGGTGCTTGCTCTTTAGTTCAGAAGGAACACATAAAGGTGAGTGTAGTTGCTCCTGGCAGTTTGTGGGAGTTTGCCAACATGATGCGACACCCGAGCGAACAATAAATCTATTGTTGCTGTGACAGGTGAACCACAAGAGCTAGAGGTCCAAATTCTAGAGTCACTGCTCAGTTCTTTCTCAGGCCAAATTCCTCTTGGCTTCAGCTTGAACTTGTGAAGTTAATGGAAGTTTGGTCCAACTAAGGAATGAGTAATAATTCCAGGAATTGACTTTTGGAGATGCAGTAATTCTGGTGACAGGGAAACCAGCCTGAACATCTTTGATAAATAAACTCTCTTCCTAAGACAGTGTTTGTAACACTCAAATGCACAAGGTATTCCTTTACATAATGACAAAGTTTTAGGTATTTTTCATTATAAGGATAATGATAAATAAGAAATAATTTTTAAGTGTATCTATAATTTTGAGGCAATCAACATCTGCTCATCCGCCAGCCCTTAGATGTGTTTCTTACTGGGAGCATTTACCCAGACTTTGATGGTAACAGACCAGCATATACAACAACGCTCAAAGGGGCCCTTTCAAAGCACTCCTCAAGGGCACAAATGGCTGAAAATGAGAGATGGAGGCCGCTCATTGACAGGCAAAAGGGAAGAGCAAAGTGGACCATACAGCTTCTCTTTGGAGCCCCAGTTAAGAGCTTCAACTGTTAGCAGTAATGTAAGATACAAACTGATTCCCTTCCTTCCCCCATCCCTCCCAAGAAGATGCAATGGAACGATTCTGAATGAGATGGAATGTTAATACAATAAACCATCAATGATTGCTTCAGCATTTTCCTCTACAATTCAGTCACCACAATCACCCACTTCCTTCCTTAACAATTTGAAGGCCTTGTCTTTAGTGAGGATTTGCCTCCATTCCAGCAACGGTCAGCCAGTTCCCAGGGCAAACCTACAGACAGAAAAGCTAATGATGTATACCAGTGATGCTTTTCCCTGCTTGAAACTGGCCCAAGATTTATTTAAGCCAGCCCTGCTCAAGCCATTAGAAACAGACAGGAGACATTTAGCAGGAATATGAGTGAAGGAGCAATATGGAAAGAAACCCAGGCTTGGCTGAGGGTTGACTTATGCTGTATTGAGTCTATGCTTGTGTCCAATGCAACACTGCAAACCCTTGAGCAACCTGTTACCCATGACTCTGTTCCCTGCATGTGTTTTTACAAGGTGCCTGGGGTTTCCCTTCTTATCTCCTCCCAGTGTCCAATAATAATCAAATATTGGTTATTCTATGGAGCTGCAGATGCTAAGCCGTTGGTTGCGCTATGCTCAGAAATAAATGCCCCCTTAGCTGCACTGCAGGTTTCTTCAGGAGCTTGATGATTAGAGGCCTGCCTCACCTCCTCATTTCACAACTCTCCAGCTAGACTGTCTTTTTCTTTCTTCAGCGGTTGGCATTTTATGACGCAGTAAAACAAAAACCAAACAAAAAGAACCCCCCTAGTTTGCTGGCCCATCATGCTGTCAGTCTGCTTTGGACCCAAGTATACTTCAGTTCAAAGCACCCGAAAGACAGTTATACACATAGCAATGGCATTAAATACAGTTCTAGGAGCCAGGAGCAGGAATGCACATGGACGAATTAAAACTCGTGGGCTATTCTAAATCTTCTATAGCCTTGGGCTTGACCAAGCTCTCCATCTATAGGAAAATCTGTAGGAGGGAGTTACTTGGAAGGGGGAGAAAACAAATATCGTCATGTCTCAGTTTCCCCCCCTCTGAAATGGGAATAATACCCCCTGCTTCCCATACATGTTGTGGGGATAATTTCTTTAATGTTTAGGAGGAGCTCAGATACTACACAAGAACCTAGAAAGATAGATAGAAATACATCAGACATATCTATGCATGATCTATTTGGAAATAAACTCTGTCTGTTAGTATGTGCCTTTAGCCCCGTAAAGCATTAATAAGTCCAATTTTTCCTCCAAGACTCCCTGATTTATTTGTCTTTCCCGAAAGTTACTTGCATCCAGATTTCCTTCCAGCGACTAACACACATTCGATATCTGCATAAGCATTCCAGGGGGAAGGAAAAGAGCGAGAGGGAAGGGTTGAGCCAGAGAATGTAGGCAAAGTATCAAAAATGTTAGACGAAGAGGGAAACAACCAGGGAGAGGAAACATCCACAATACAGGCCTTCAATTTGCTGAGGGGAATTTTCCTAATGTAATACAGGCTGCAGAGAGATCCTTCCTGAATGGCTCCATGACAGGCTACCCTCTCCCTGCTAGTCCATCCTCCCTGTGTTGTAACAGGGCATGAAACGGGGATATCACATATTTTCTCAGCTCTGTCTCATCATCTAAGGTTAGACTGGAGAGGGGAGGGCTAGCATTAACTGCGCCTCTCCCTGATTCTACTGCACCTTTTGATATATTAGTGAGGGGGGAAGGAAAAAGGCACCAAACAGAGATAAGGGACCATAGGGTAGGAAATTAGCTGACACTTATTTGGAACGGGATCTGATCTGCCACTGTGTGTTACACCAGGTTTATGCCAGTGTAACTCCATTGAAGTCTATGTTGCAGCAAACATGGGGAAATTCTATATTAGACCTTGCCCTAGCAGATAAAGAGGAACTGATCACAGAACTAAAAGTTAATGGTAGCTTAGGCACAAGTGACCATGATTTGATCACATTTATAACGTGGAAGCAGAATAAAGTCCGGACCAATAATATATACACTTGGCAGTTTAACAGAGCCAATATCACAAAACTGAAAACCATTATGAGCCAAATAAGCCAAGAGGAAGAATATGAATGATAATTGAGATTCATTTAAGAACCACCTTACTAGATGCCCAAAAAATCCACAATCCCGCAGCTGAGGAAGAAGACCGTGCTGATTAAAAAAATAACCTGGTTTAGAGAGGAAGTGAAGGCAGCTGTATATATATATATATACACACACACACACACATACACAATAAATGGAAGAAAGAGGAAGTTGATAGTGATGAATATAAATCAGAAGTTAGATTTCTCCCTGTATCCCTTGGCTTCCCTTATCAATTTTCTACAGTTCTATGGCCAGAAGAGTTAAGGACAATAAGATGGAATTTTAAAAAGGTATTAGGGTAAAAAAAGAATCGTGGCAATGGTGTTGGTCCATTAGTAGATGGAAATGATAGAATTATCAATAATAATGCAGACAAGGTAGAATTGTTTAATAAATATTTCTGTTCTGTATTTGGGTAAAAAAGAGATGATGTAGCATCACCAAATTATAACGATAACAGTCTCTCCATTCCACTGGTAGCTCTGGAGGATGTTAAACAGAAGCTACTAAAGTTAGACCTTTTGAAATCAACAGGTACAGATAACTTGCATTCAAGAGTTTTTAAAAAGAGCTGGCTGAGGAGCTCGCTAGACTATTAACGATGATTATCTATAAATCTTGGAGCACTTGGAAGTTCCAGAAGACTGGAAGAAAGCTAATGTCGTGCCAATTTTAAAAAGGATAAACAGGATGACCCATGTAATTATAGGCCTGTCAGCCTGACATTGATCCTGGGCAAGATAATAGAGCTGCTGATACAGGACTTGATTAATAAAGAACTAAAGGCGTGTAATGTAATTAATGCAAATCAACATTGGTTTATGGAAAACAGATCCTGTCAAACTAACTTGATATCTTTTTTTGATGAGATTACAAGTTTGGTTGATAAAAGGTAATAGTGTGATGTAATATATTTAGACTTCTGTAAGGCATTTGACTTGGTACCACACGACATTTTGATTAAAAAATTAGAACAATATAAAATTAACATGGCCCACATTAAATGGATTAAAAACTAGCTAAATGATAGATATCAAAATGTAACTGGAAAAAGGGAATCATCATGGACTGCATATGTTTCCAGTAGGGTCCTGTAGAGATTGGTTCTGGCCCTACACTATTTAACATTTATATCAGTGACCTGGAAGAAAATATAAAATCATCACTGATAACATTTGCAGATGACACAGAAACTGGGGGCATGGTAGATAATAAATAGGACAGGACACTGATTCAGACTCATACAGACCTCTTGGTAAGCTAGGTGCAAGTAAACAATAAGCATTTTAATATGGCTAAATGTAAATGTATCCATCTGGAAACAAAGAATGTAGTCGTTACTTTCAGAAAGGGGGACTCTATCCTGGGGAACAGCAACTCTGAAAAAGATTTGAGGGCAGGGATGGAGAATCAGCTGAACATGAGCTCCCAATGCGACGCTGTGGCCAAAAGAGCTAATGTGATCTTGGGATGCATAAACGGGGGAATCTCAGGTAGAAATGGAGAAGTTATTTTACCTTTGTATTTGGTACTGGTGCAACCACTGCTGGAATCCTGCGTCCAGTTCTGGTGTCCACAATTCAAGAAGGATGTTGATAAATTGGGGAGAGTTCAGAGAAGAGCCTCAAGAATGATGAAAGGATTAGAAAACCTGCCTTCTAGTGATAGACACAAGGAGCTCCATCTCTTTAACTTACCAGAGACAAGTTTAAGGGGTGACTTGATTGCAGTCTGGAAGTATCTACATGGGGAACAAATATTTGGGAATGGGCTTTTCGATCTTGCACAGAAGGGTATAACATGATCCAAATGCGGGAGTTGAAGCATGACAAATTCAGACTAGCAATAAGACGTACATTTTTAACAGTGAGAGTAATTAACTGTTAGAACAACTTACCAAGGGTCGAGATGGATTCTTCATCACTGACTATTTTTAAATCAAAAGAGTGGATGGTTTTCTAAAAGATCTGTTCTAGTGATTTTTTGGAGGATGCTCTGTGGCCTATGTTCTACAGGAGGTCAGACTAGATGAGTCACAATGGTCCCTTCTGGAATCTATGAAGTTACACTAGGTAGTGATACACTAGGTGTATCAGGCACAGAGCTTGCATGGGATTGGAGGGGCGGGGTTGGGGGTGAGCAGGAACGTTGTGCACAAATATTATGCAGAGAAATGCAAAATCTGCATTTGTGTATTAAAGATTTTAATATGCTCAGAGTAATTTTCCATAGATTTTATTGATTGACTGCAGGCTTTGAGGGCTTAACTGCCATGTCAATATGACCGCTTTAATTTACCATGTAGATGACTTATGACAACAGGCTGGTTTCATCACATGAAACCCTTCCTAATTAAAGATAGACAAAGGGTAGTTGGAAAAACAAGCTGAGGGAGCAAATTCTCTTGCTGACTTTATTTTTCCAAAAGACAAAGCTCTCAAAACTTCTGAGCTTCAGGAAATTAACTGAAAAAACACAAATAAATAAATAAATAGGTACATCAGTAAGAACAAAACAACCTGACCTATTTCCCTAAATACTGGAATTCTTGGGCCAGATTTGGAACAAGAAGAATAAAATTACTTAAATGTTCTACTTTGCCAAATTCTTCATTGTCTGAAAATCATACAATAATGTGATTCTGTGATAAAAGGGTGCATAAATTGCGGCGTGAGTTGAGTAGTTATGGAATGGGACTGGGATCAAGGGCTACTGGGTTTGTACCGGACAGAGTGGTAGGAGTAATCTAGTAAGAATGGGTTTTATTCTGGATTATGCCACTGGCTCATCTTGTCTCTCTGTGATTTGGCATTTTGTAGAATGAAATAATTAGTCTGTAAATTATAGTGAGATTCTCAGATGAAAGGCACAATAGAAAGACAACGTATTATTATTTGAACAGTTACATTGCCTTTCAGTGCACTTTATCACTTACAATAATTACTTATTAATACTAAATAATAGTAATAATAATACTAATAAAGGAAAAGCAATGCAAATTCTCTTTGGTGAAGGCACAGATAGGGTTTGCAAACTTCTGCAGAATACAATAAAATGGTGTTGGCATTTTGCATTTTCTGGAGCCACTCCACACCGGGTACATTGAGAGCATCTCATTCAGAACTACCTGCCGTGATCTGTGTGAGAGAGAATCTACTTTGTTTTCTAGCAGCAGCAAACTAAGCATCTCCCCCTGGGCCTTCCAAAAGGTGGAATCTTGGCTTTAATGGTGAGATCAAGTCAACCCAATGTCAAGGGTGTTGGCTTTGCCTGTTTACTTTCATGCAGCAGCAGTTTTACCAACTCCAAGTGTTCAAAAATCATAAGACAGGCCTCCAAAAAATTCCCTAGACTGGCTTAGAAATGGTGAGGTTTTTTAAGGGACAATATGTTTGTTTTTTAATTTGTATTCTGCTCTTGGCATCTTTAGGGTGCACTCAGGTCACATTTTCAATCTTTTCTCCACAATCACAAGGGCTAGAAATTTACTATTTTTTTAAAGTGAAAACTGAGAATCTCACATAATCACATGATTCCAGGAGAAGGGGCTTCAAGAAAGAAAACCCAAGACATTTGGGAGACATATGATTATACTGCAAGAGCTAGCAGCAACACAATGCTCATCAGAAACCTACCAGGAAGTACTAACTGCTTTTAGTGGCAAAACTGTCAGGAGCCCGTCTGTGAAATGGTGGTGGCACCCTTGGTGTGTTGGGCGTTGAAATGGTGTGTTGGGCAAAGGTCATTCATTATATCCATCTTAATTTACAACGATTGTGTTACCCTCCCACCACCTTCCCCCAAATCAGCAACATGCTGGAGCACGAAGCACAGGGGAATATACGTGTTGGTTTTCTTCATCTAGCCGTGGGATTTTTTTAGAAGTTTTCTTGCAAACCCTTTTAGACTGGACATTCTTTAGCTGTGGTCTTGGCATGAGTAAATGCAGGCATCCCATTAATCTATGAGCTGTATTCCCCCCTTCAACTTTCTACACAGGGACATTACACGTGGAACTCCCAAGTAGTGCTGGTGATGTTGATTTAGCAAATGTCAATGCTCTGCAAACTGGGGGAAGCGGTAAATGAGGCCACCTCACATATGGCATTAATGCTAAGTCGATCGGTAGATAACACTTTAGCTACACACTGAACTTGGAGTTAGTAGCATTGCTCTTGCATGCAATGTTTATTTGATTAGTGTGCCCTTACCAGAATGTTAGCCTTGTCATTGACCTAAGAGATACCCCACAAGACACTATGAGTAGAAAAACAGGAGATCATGGGATAATATCGTTCCTCCTTTTTGAAACACCAAACAGATGAGATGCTGAGGGCAGGTAGTCACAATAGATGTGTTTCGAATACAGTGCTGAACTGTGGTTCTCTGATGAGCTAACTCAGTGGGATGTTAGATTTCATTTGTTCCTGTCCCCAAATATTCTGCTTTAATCAGATGAGCTGTATCATCAAAATATATTATTTAAATCCCAGCCCCCTCGCCCCCCTACACGGCCCAACCATGAGGCCAAATTTAAAGAAGTGTCATTTAAGTATCTCCTTCCAGGCCAGGAAAAGATCAGTCACACTTTAAATTAAGTGTCTCAAGTAAGGATTTAATTTAGACTTAATAAGACAGTGATTGCACGTTAAATACCATTTGGTTATTAAAACCATATTCATTGAGGTTTTACAGCCCTGTCAGGACAATGCTCCATAAATGGAAAACCTGAGAACAGGACCCAGTTATTGATTCTGAACTCATGTCCTGCATTGCGTGCAGTCAGACATTCAATATTCTTAGGATAGACACCGCACAGAGACGCAAGAGTGAGGCTTTACCGTACTTATATGGCCCCCTATTACTGGGGTATCTGACTACTCTCAAACATTCCTGGATTAGCCTCTTGTGAGTTAGGGTGTATTAGCCCCATTCTAAGGGGAACAGAGAGGGATTAGGTGATTTGTCCAAAGACCCAGAGGAAGTCTAGAGCAGAGTGAAGAGTTGAACCCGGATCACTAAAGTTCCAGGCCAGTGCCTTAAGCCCAAGACCAGCCTTCTTCTCTCCATTGGAATCCTGGGATCAAATGTGCCTGAACCAGGAAATTGCTGCTGGCCTCCAACAAAATGCTCAATGCCTTCAAGTGCCCTTAGGTAAGAAGTGAAAGAAGGAGTTTAGTGCAACCTATCACACTAGTCCTCACTTTAGTGAAACTACAAGACCAAGATTTAGGCAGCACTTCATTGCTCAAGATGGACCCACAGCTGGTATAACCTGGCTGCACTAGGGAGCTTGTGTAGCTCCTGCTGGTATCATACTTGGCTTACTCTCTTATTGAAATAATCACTGCATGAACTCACCGGTATTTAAAGGAGGACTTTCAGGAGGGAATTTCCCATTGGAGCACAACTTGGAAGACAAGAATGTTTATACAAAAAGTCCTTTCCTTTGCCAGCAAATTTCTGTGTTCATCTTGCTGTTATTAGAGACATTTGTGTTGAAATTAGAGCTCTCGGCCCTGCCTCGCCTTCCATCTGAGCCTGCACAGATTGTGGAGTCCTGTGTTTATGGCATCATCTCTGTTGCCATAGAAATGGTTGTGTTAATGATGATGATGATGTCAAATCACTCGGGCTGATAACTTCACTGCAGTATCCAGACGGAGGAGAAGAGGGAGGGGCTGGGAGAGAAAAAGAGACAACACCAAACCAAACATCTCTAATAGTGAGCAAAAGTAGCAAGCAACATTATTTATAAATCCTTGAAAGGTAAATGGAGCCAAGTTCCAAACAAGCTCTGTTTGAAAGTTTTCCCCAGTGTGAAAGTCCCCAGCTAGGCTCCTACTTTCAAAGGCTTTAGTTAGTCAACATGAGTCCTCCTTCAATTGCTCTTTTATGCAAAGCTCTCTATAAACCTGTGAGCAGTTATGGTGCTACTGACATAGGAATGTGGTAACCCTATGAATACTTTGTCTGTCTTGTCTTCTGGCTCTGTCTGGAGGTGGGCCCAAGAGGCAAAATTCAGACACACTGTTCATTAATACTATCTAATATTTCTATTGCAGTAGTGCCTACGGACTCCACATAGGGATCAGAGATCAAACAAACCGAACAATCACAATCCCAGCCCCAGAGAGCTCACAGTCTAGTATTTTCACAGTGTGAAACAGGTGAATGAACAGACAAGGGGTCAAGAGGACAAGCAGGGCAGGATTAAGTCATAGGTAGGCACTTTAGGCCTGTACCTAGGGCCCCCGTTCCCAGAGTCACATAAGAGTGCCAGAATCACAGTTTTCATTAGGAAGGGAAAAGTAGTTTCTAGACTTCATAGTTGCGGAAAAAAAGCTTGAAACCGTGACCCAGGTGTAGCCCGATGCCGTGAAGTCTGACTGAAACTGCAGACAGCCTACAGCCGTACGTACTTGACTCCACCCCTAGAGATGACCAGACTCTCTGCCAATGCCCTGGGGGAGAGGAGGAGTTATCCTGCTATGCCTTGGGGACGGGAGGGGAGAAAGGAGAGCCCTGACTCTGTTCCTACACTGCAGAGTAGAGAGAGCGGCCACGGCCGCTGACCTACCCTCAGCTGGGGTAGGGGCTACTAGGACGCGGCGAGGGCCCAGATTGCTTGGGACAAGGTACCAGCAGAGATGAGTGTCTTTGTGTAAGTTCGCAGACACCATTCTCTCAGCAGTCAGAGGGGGTGACCAGCCAGACCAGTGCCCAATCCGGACCTGCATTTTCAAGCATTCCCCATTTCAGGGAGTGCTTCTGCGACAGCCGACACCCCAGCAACTGAACGGGGGATCTCCACCGCTAACAGCATGAGCTGAAGAGCCCAAGGTCTCTAGGCAGGGTGGTAACAGATTCATTTCCTCAGGCACCAAGACAAACCGGTAACACACTCTCACCGGCAGGTTACATTTGGATGTGAGATATTGCCTCAGACCCACCAAGTTAGGGGACAATTTGCACAATTCAGATCAGCCCAGTTGTGGGAGAAACGGAGCAGCCCTCGGATCCAGAATTTTTATTTGAGGCCCAGCGCATGCTTAGCTCAAACACAAGCATTTCTGCCTAACTCTCTGGTAGAATAAACTCAACTTTATATGACAGCCAAAGGAAATGTATCAGGACAATTATATTTTACAGTTTTACTACCTAGGAAAAAGTAGTGGTTATTTTTTTTTCTCCCCAGATCATTTAATTCCAGCGGTATCCTGGAATGCCTGCATTGTAATAAAACTCCAGTGTGTATCTAGGTACCATGGGATTTATTAACTTGCACTCAGCTCTGGCAATCAGCAGCCGGGGTCTGATGTGCCTGGCGATGATGACATCATCATTTTTGGCCGCTCTCTCCCACAAGTGTTGAGTGAGGTAATGTCCCCAAAATTAAAACTGACAGCCAGATTAATCATGATAGATGCACTGCATCGCTCTTTGTGATTTAAATTGGTGTTCTATTTCTTCCATCCGGGATTGCCAAAAGATCATCATAACATTAACTTGGCATATCAGTGTGTGCAGCGATAGGGGACTCCAGCTATTGGAGCCCTAGGCTGGAAGAGATTTCGGGACTTTTTTTGTCCTGTGAAGACACTAAACCCCTGTATTTCCAACCAGCAGTGGGTGCATCTTACAGAGCTAGATTTTTTGCAAACCACACAAAATGGCCAATGTTTTTCATAAGTGACTTGTCACTTTGGGGGCCTGGTGGGAGACACCCTGACGTGTACTGGTTTTCAGAGACTGGCAGTCAAATTGTGGCTCCTTCGAGGTCATTGGCCATTCCCTATGGACTTCAATGGGGCCAGGATTTCTGCCTGGGTGTTCACTACTTTCCAGCCCTTAATGGTGTCTCCTATTAGGCACACCAAAAATTGAGGCTCCCAGAATCACCAGGCATTTTAAAAATCGTGGCCAACATTTTGGGGGGGTTCTCGGTATTCAAAGGACCCTTTCTTTAGCGGTAATTTAAATGGATATTTTCACCAATTTCAGTGTTTTGGGCTTTTTTTAAAAAAGTTTTCGAGCTGAAAGGCAAGTGTGTGCTCAGAATGAACTCCCTGCACCAAGACCACAGTCACAAGTGGAGGCTGTGAATAGGACACACTTAGTCTGAGCCAAATCCCGAGCTGGTGTAAATAGAGCCAACAACACGAATGCCAAAGGAAATCTCTTACAAATAGAAATACTAATTTAAAGCCTTATTCTGCAGCCTTTATTCACAATGAGTAGCATTTACCCTTTCTCATAGGCCTATTGACTTCAGCGGGCGTATTTGCCGAAGTGCTACTCCGCATGAGTGCCGGTTGCAGAATTGGGCCCTTGCTATGTCTGTAAACGTTTTAAGGGGTAGATTGTATTTTGCCTGGGGGCCCTGAAGAGCGGAGAGTCCTCCCAGGCAAGAGGAAATGGCTTGCCACAAGCTCTACTACAGTGTATGAGTGCCCCACCCTCTGGTCTCCATGTTTCAGAGCAGAGACATGCTGTCTATATTGCTAAATCAAAATGAAGCCATGGAACTCTGAAATAATGATGGAAGAAATGAGCGAAGTTTTGGTCATTGTTTAATTTGCTAAAAGAACAACCCCACCTAAGATTCTTTCTGCCTTCTGCCAACACTGACAAAGTGGCCAAAGATAAAGACAAATTTGCTTCAGAGATGGAGCACAGCTGTTATAAGAGCAGCAAAAGTGAAAAGAGAACTGAAAGAGTTGCATTAGTAGTAATACACTTTCCATATTCTTCCCCTGATGCTATTGGTGAAATTCTTGGGTTAAGGTTTCAACGTCTCCTGTACAAACATTGTCCCTGAAAACATCTAGTAATAATAATACTTTGTCTTTATAGAGCTCCATATAACCCTGGCTACCAAAGTGCTTTAATGCATTAAATCGCACAACTTCTCCCATGGTGTATGGAAGCCAAACAACACAGAAGGCACAGGTGCTGGAATGAGGTATGCGGGAGGTGCTGCTGCACCCCCCCCCCCCCGGCTTGAAGTGGCTTCCATTATATCCATACTTCCAAAAATGTGTTTGTGGATTTTCAACAACTTGTTTTTCCTCCACATACGTTATTAGTCGCACAGAAGAACATCTCATGGAAAGAGTAAATAAATCACCAGCAAGAGCCGGTCAGAACAGTTTTTCCACTAAAAAATGCTGTTTCATCAGTGCTGAAATGTTTTGCAGAGATGTACAGATTTCAATGACATTGTTAACAGGAAGATTTCTGAGGGTCAACTCTCTAGTCACCTCCAGAGAGAGAGATAGCGAGCGAGCGAGTTTGTTCTCACTTCCTCTTCCCGCTAAGAGTGGGGTTGAAGGTGGCTTTGTCCGTCTCCAGTAAGTTTGTTGGGTGTGATGGTGGAAGGCTGTTTGTTTAGAGACTGATGCAGAAGTTACTGTGCACAGACAGGTGGATCCTGGGACACTATCAGCCAATGTCATGAGCCTTGTTCCTGTGGCACCTGCAATTTTGTTGGCTAGAGAGTCATTACTGAGCAGATGGGTCTAACAAATCTTTATTAAGGTAAAACATTGGTAAATAATGCTCAGTTACTCACAAGTGGGAAGCTCATCAGGACAACACCTCACAGTCGTCTCCGGCACTGGACTATTCACAGCTTCAGTTTCCCTTTGTTTAGGCTGACTTATTTCTAACTTCTGTTATCTTTTCTCATGTATATGTATTAGTTCCTCATTTCCATGTTAACTCTCCTTCCATGTCAGTACAGGTTTAGTGCTAGTTCAAAGCAGTGTCTCCTAGCTTTGTGGCTACTTTTATTTTCCTCACAAACATGATTACGCTGCAATTTCTTATACATGCACCGTTCTACTTAAGTGTAAGTTGTTAACCGTTATCAGAACAGACTTCTTATCAGGCCTAAATATGTCTTTGCTCCCAACGGGTGTGTGGCCCCAGGCCAACGGTACCTGTGGGGGAACAGTACTGCGGGGCGGGGAAGGATTTGGGGTGAAAGGGCGAGTGATAGGAGCATGTGTTCTAAAGAAAAAGAATTTGCTTTGCAGCCACATTCGGGTTGTATCAGGAATGGAGTGGAAAAGGGCTGTTCAGAAGCCACACCTGTGATCTCCCTTTTCCGTGCAACTGGAGAGGGGCTGTGGAGGTGGTACGGGGGTCTCTTCTGTAGCAGGAGCTCCATTCACTTTAAGGGACTCCACTCAGGGTCTGAGTCAAACTGAGGGAAAAGTGACCCCAAAGAGATATTCTTTAGAATCTGAAGTGGGGTCTTTTGTTTCTTTTGCCCCTGAGGTTCCCAGCAGCACAAAGAGAAGCCCCAGAACTGATGAGGGAGCACTGAGGCCTGTCGTGAATGAGCAGCCAAGGAATAGTGACAACCAGGAAGGGCCTGAGGTGTCTGTTTCCAGCCATGGGTCTCCTGAGAGGCTGCCTAGAGAGAAATCCTACACAGCTGTCGCTGCTGTTCAGGATCGGGCTTCTGGGCAAGACTCCTCACAATGGAAGCATTACCCTAGGAAGCCTCCGCAAAGAGGGGACAGCTACACAGGATAAGGGGTCAAATGACCCACTAGGGATTTTGCTGTTGGGACTCTATTGTTCAGACCTTTAGGGGATTCTCGCCTGCACAACTGAGAGCCGTGAGCCACCTGTCAGCCAACATGGACCTCGATGTCAGCTTTTACTCTTACGATAAGATGACATTTTTCTGGGAGTCGTTTGGAATGAGAAGGGGACTCGGGAATGCGATGATACAGTCGCTGTTTCTCTAGTCCACTATTAAACCTGTGATTATTTTCTGCTGCAATGGAAATATACTTGGGGCAGCTGTTCTGCAGTGGGTTTCATGTTAATGTTGATGATCCATGGAACGGTGAATTTAAAGGCACCATTGAATGTTTACAGGTAAGAAATACAGTGCCACATCTCCCCAGTCTATTCTGAGTGGGGTTCCTGTAGGTATCCTGGGCAGCCATGCACTTGTTTTACCGGCAGCTCTACAGGGCATTTTAGTGTGGGTTGTTGTGTGCAGAAATATATACACTGTGGTTCGAAGGCACACAAGACCAAGGACTTCAGGGACTCCATTAGATGCAATGTGTGGGGAAATGGGACATGTTCATAGGCAGTGCCCAGAGGCCCGGAACAATAGGGAAAGACGCCATGTTCAGCCTTGCCAGGACCCTTCCTCCTTCCCTGAGCCAGGATTCTCAGCAACCCTGCAAGAATTGATGAAAGCCCCATTTTGAGGGGCAGGGGCACTGTACTTCCGGGGGAAAGACTGACCTTGTTCTTTACGGATACAGGATTGGGAAGGGGGCAGGGTAGGAACCATTGAGAGCCTGGACAATACAGTTGGGGACATGAGCACTGGTAATGTGGGAGGAGACCACTGGAGACGGGGAGGGGGAAGAAGAGCAGTTGGGGACGGAATATCCACAAGTGTAATTGGTTATGCAGGAATCCCAACCACCAGGGAGGGATTGGCAGGCTCAGGGTATGGCAGATCCTGTAGCTGGGGAGCAGGTTTTGATGTGCTCAACTTCAGGAACAGAAGAGTTTCTTGAAATCAGACAGGGAAAGAGAGGAACCAAGGAGTCTGCTGGGGCTACAGTAACTGCGGGTGGCCTACCACTCTCCAACCACCCAGCATTTTCAAACAGATGGCGGGTTTTCTGAATGAGGCACTCTTGCAGATAAGCGATGATGAAGGAAATCACGCACCTGCATGGACTTAGACCTAAGTCTTTATCTAGATGGTACTAGAAACTGCAACGCGGAATGTGCCCGCCCTCCTGAGTGTGCACTGGAGACAGATGATCGTTCCTTTTTTGGAGGGGCAGGATTTGAAGCTAGTGGGGACCCAAGAAACAAGACAATCTTCTAGGCATGACGTTTTGGGAACTCAGAGGGATTGGAGAAGGGGCCCAACTTTTTGCACCACAGGGCCTGATACTGATCATGGAGTAGGGGCACCGTTGTATGCTTATATAGTATGGTCACCAATTGTGTTAGAACAGCAGCCAGGAGGGGTTTATTAGCCGATTTCTGTTGTTTGGGTGTGAGGTATCAGTGGCCCACATCATCAGAAGTTGAGAAAAGAAATCTTTTTATAGAGGTTACTCCTTTTTTATTGATGTCTCAACAGCTGTTTTTAATGGGGGGGGAATTGTTTAGCTGCAGTGACTGACAGAGCAAAGCAATGTAAAGGGTTACGTGGTGATGAAACTTACAAGCTGTGCGTGATGCCGCTGGGTTAAAGATATTTTTGGGTATCCTCATTTAAAGGAGGCCCAGGCATTTACATTTTTAGAGGGAAATTGTGTAGTCAGTTGGACAGGGTGTATGTGAAAGCTATGTCAGTGATTGGACTAGGCGCAGTATAACCTGTAGAGTTTTCTGACCTCTGTTTGGGCTGCGTTGAACTCAGGGAGAATGGAACAGTGACATTTAGCCATGGTTATTGGCACTAAACACTGGTTTACTTAATAATGCAGTGGCAGTTAGAAAGGTTGAAGGCATCTTTCTGGAATGAGAAACAGTTTGGGAGTTTTATGCATCCCAGATGGAATGGTGGGGACTGACAAAGAGGAGGCCGGTGATCTCTCTACGTTCCGTTTCAGGAGCTCTGTATACCTCTAATTACAAGCGTTATTGAGCATTGCAGAGTCGTTTGACAGATCTTCATAGTCAAGTGCAAGCAGGGGAATGCGTAGAAATAAGGGTCATCAAGAAAGTTAAGAAGGAAAAGGTTCAGTACCAAAGGACAAAGCTGGAAGCAGCTAAATTTGCAAAGGACTTTAGGACAAAGGATAGGGCGGCCTTCTCTGCTATATTTGCAGGATGTAAGGAACAGAGACTGCAGTGGGCTATGGTGGAATTACGGGATCGTAGCACTGGACAGACCCACAGGGACCCTAACTATCATGTTGAGGATAGATCAGCAATATTACTCTGAGCTCTTTCAGGGACAAGCCATTCCTCCTTTCAAGCAGCTGCAGGTTTTGGATAGTACCCCGGGTTTTCCAACATTGGCAGATGAGGAACAGGACTTGCTTGTGGGGCCAGTAGAAGAGATGGACGTTTGTGCAGCGAGCTTTGACACTGAAGAAGGGAACTTCCCTGGGGACAGACGGTTTGACAGAGGAATTTTATTAGAGGTTCATGGATCCCCTTTCTATGGGGCTCCCATGTATTTTCAGTGATGCCTTGACTAGAGACATATTGGGATCTTCCTTTTATGAAGGCCTTTTGATTGGGGGGAAGGTGATTTGGAAGATATCAGGAATTAGAGGCCTTGTTGCACTTTTGAACATTCTAGTCAAGAGTTGAGGGGAAAAGCAGGAAAATTATTGCTCCCCACTCAGTCTAATGCAGTTAATGATTGCACAGTAGCCAACACTTTGTGTAGTGTGTGGAAAGCATTGTGTCTATTGTTGTATTGTTTCTCTTTGGACCCTTTTCTTTGGGTAATGTATAGCAACAGAGGATTTAAATGCATGGGTCGGAAGGGAGGGGCATTTGATTGTGTCTGTCAAAAATTTTCTCTCATGCGGGTGATGTCACAGTGCTGGTGGGCAGGACAGGAGAGAGGGACACATTTTTTGACATGTTACATAATTATTCAGCTGCAGCCGGAGCAATGGTTAACATGAAGAAGAGCAAGGCTTTAAGGGTGGGGCTGTCAGGTACTCTTCTGATCTTCCAGAGAAGTTGCAGACTCTGAGGAGCCGGCCTCGGGTTACAGATAATTTGAGCCTCCCTTTGGTGGTGATTCAATAGCCGAGTTGAACTGGGAGAAGAGGTTTGCCTCCTGGTAGATTAAGATGATGAGGTGGAAGAGATGGACCCTGGCTTTGACGGAAAGGGTAATGTGTATAGCAAACGTTCTTGTTATCCCTTCAAATTTACATGGCATATGGGTATTGTCCTGGAAAATTACTCGTCCAGTTCATGGTCATTTTTTCGGATGCTCTGGGGAAATAAATGTAGCCTAGTGAAGAGAGGTGTAGTCTACTCACCAGGTGAAGAAGGGATTTGGGGACGGTATGCCCTGAAGCTTTCTTGGTGGTATTGGGTTTAGTTTTTTTAATTGCCATAGGGTTCATGTGGTTGAGGGCAGGGGATAGCCGCTCATTTTTCCAGTAAGACTGGGATATGTCACAGGGGCAGAAATGGAGCAACTAGTGGGCAAAGGGGATGCAGCCCCTGAAAATATATATTTTTCCCTGCCACAGTCCAGCAGCTCCCTCTTATGTACAACTTGCTCTAAGACGCATTTCCTGTTGGCAAATTGAGGCAACAGCCTTCCAACAGGGTGGCTTTTGGTTCAGGAGAGCGCTGTACCAGAGGGTGCTGACGGAATATTTTTTTCAGAACACCATTTGGCAATACTGAATTGCCTGACGATTGTCTCAGTGGGCCATTGTTGTGTCTTCAAAATAAGAGAGTTCCCTTCAAGTACAGGGATAGACGGCGCTGGGTATTTCATGCTGCATTGTACGTTAGAGGTAACCTACAAGGGAAGCACATAGTAGATACAGGCTGCCCTCAGGAAGCCTGCTCTGGATCAGAGGAGACAATAGAATACTTTTTATTATTCTGCTCCTTTGGCATCCACATTTGGGATTTGCTGGCTTGAAAACGGAAAATCTCGCTGTTGCATGGCCAAATTTATGGACAATTGGCTTTTGGACTTTTTCAGACACCAGAGGGCTTGACAAGAAAGGACAAATTGCAGTGCATTTTTTTTATTCTCTGGCCATTGTTAAGGCATTGGTTTTATATTACCAGTGGCAGAGCTGCTGTTCAGTCTATCTTCAGGCACAGACCGATGCACCTGAAACTCTAGTTCACACTATTTGTGCAGTTATTCAGTTGCTGGCAATGGTGGAGGAAAAAATGAATGAGTTTGGTGGAAAGGTGGTTGGCATGGGGGCCTGGAATGACCAGCTAGTTTTCAGGAGAAAATCTGGAATGGGAGGGAATTGGGTGGGGTTTTTTTTTTTTTTTTTTTTGAACCTGTGATTCATTCTGATTGTGACTGTCATGTTTGGTTTTTGTTTTGAAGATTTCATTTCAAAGAGAGAACGAGAGACCAAATCAGAACCCTGACCTTTTTGCCACAATAGCCTCTTACGGAAATGTTTGAAAGGTTTTGTTTTCAATTCCACTGTGGAACAAAAACAAATTTTGAAACCTCAACAGTTGTCACCAAATGGAATTGTGCTCTAGCCAGCTGTATCACCAGCCAGTTTTTGTGCGGCCTTTGTGCTTCAATGTGAACATTTCCTGTAGTACTGCTGCAATACAAATAATAAATAATAATGGCTCTGGTCAGTGTCACTCAGCACAAGTACTTTATATGGTAGAGTGTATACACGTGGGATTGCTTTTCTGAAGAAAGACATTGACTTCGAGGTTTGCTAGCAGCAATCCACCATGCTGTGGGTTTTTTTCCCTTCAAATCCAGATACATCCCTCTTCTTGCTAAGAATTCTGGATAGAATAGTCCCAACAGACATTTCCTTCCTTAAGTTGTTAATACTTTAAAAGAGAAATGCAATATAGGGCTTTTAACATACTATGAGCCAACTTCTGTGCTGTCACATGCCCTATGCAACCTCACTGAATGTAACCTCCGGAGCTCAATGGATATTGTACAAGGGGCAGCTGAGCACATAATATTTAGTCCTGACTAGCCGAGATGACCTATCATAGTCTCTTCCAGTCCTACTGTTCTAGGATTCTATAATTTAGTCCTTCGTTCACATAGGCCTTGATTCAGCAAAACTGCTGAAGCACATGCTTAACTTCTAGCATGTGTGCAATCCCATTTCTATTCAGCAACACATTTGAACATGATTTCAATGGGACTAATCATGTGTTGGGAAGTTAAGTATCCACTTAAGTGCTTTGCTGAATTGGGGCTGTACTTATTGCAATATATGCTGGGTCTTCTTTGTTAATTTTCTTTCAAACTACCCCAAGGCACTGGTTCACACTGTGGACTACTGGGATGCAGATTTTCAGATTATAATACAATGTTAAATTCAGATTTTTGGAACACATTAGAAGTGTCAGACGCACACAATGCCTCCTTTCTCTCACTTTTAACTAAAATAAAGGACAGTCTTAAAGGAAGAGAGTGTCCCATCCAATTTGGTATTTGTTGTTGACCTGAGACGACCCTCACCCCTTGGCATACTTCACCTCCTGCACAGAGCTTGACAGCTAAGCTTAAAATGACAGAAAACAAGGGACTGTCTAGAATGAAAACACTGACACAAACCTAATTATAGGCAGCTATATGCAGTGTGACCTGTCTGAGAGATAACAATGAAGGTAAGACCTTTCCTTATATCATGCCCTGAC
Source organism: Trachemys scripta elegans (assembly GCF_013100865.1). Lineage (NCBI taxonomy): Eukaryota > Metazoa > Chordata > Testudines > Emydidae > Trachemys > Trachemys scripta. The sequence continues at coordinate 2,475,582 of NC_048305.1, forward strand.
GAATGATACAAAACCTCCCATAAACGCTGGGGGTCCAACAGAGGTTTCCTCCACTCCAGAAACTGCTAATTTAATATACACTACAGTCATTCTATGTGGGGGGGGAATGAAATTCTTTCTTCCTTCCTGTTGGAAAACACTTTGGCAGTAATGCTTGGATTGTTTTCTTTGTAAATTACATTCATGCTGTTTTCAAGATGTTTTCCTGGCTTTATTGAAATTTGACCAATTTAACGAGTAATGTAGAACTTGTTTCCATGTTAAAACTCTCAAGGCTGCTTGGGACTAATTATTAAAACTTCCATGTGTGCAGCAAAGTCAGCCACTTTTGCATGTAGCAAAAAAATCTTCCACAGCAGAAGGACCCCACTCTCACAACAGGAGAAGCCATGTGAACACAGAGGTAGCCAACTCTCCTGATACCAAGGCCTTGCTGGCATCTGGCCAGCAACATGAGACTCAAATCTAATTTTCATGTCCATTTAAGTAAACTATTTTAATCACAAATAAGGGACTGATACCAAGCCCACTGGTAGCACTTGAGAGGCTCCCACTGAGTCCAATGGATCAGACGCCCAAGCCCTGATTCAGCATAGAATTTAAGCATGTGCTTAAGTCCCCGACTCAGATATGGGTTAAGCAAGCACTTACCTTTCAGCGCATGCTTAAGTGTTTTGCTGAATAGGGATGGACTTTAACATGTGCTTAAATGAAAGCATGAGCTTAAGTGCTTGGCAGAATCAGCACCCAGCATGCAGTCCATAATAATCATTTGTTCTTGTGTCTTCCCCGGTAGAGGCTGAGAAACTGCCCAATGATTGGAGATCAGGGTTGAGGAAAATCTGCCACTTTGTCCTCACATCCTGATGCGACCAGGAGAAAGTGACCAGAGGGGGCACTTTGGGTGTCCCTCTTTCCAAATAATAATTCTGGTATTATTTCTGAAGCAAGCCTGTCACCTATGGTTAACTTTCTTACTTTATCTGCCCTTTTCCTGATTAATTTGACGTGAGTAACAATATGTAGAGTTGTGACTTTCTTAGAGATGGGATGGGATCCGTAAAACCTCCAGCTGGCTATTCTCCACTGAGACCTATTCAAGCTGGTACCAACAGTACAGCTGGAGATGCCATCCAGTTTAGAAGTATTTTACTGGCATTTCCTGGAGAAATCCGGGAAAGCTTCATTTTAGCTTCAGTCAGCTCAGGACTTGATTAGAGTAGTAATGCCGGGGAACTGTTGTGATATGCAGCCTACCTGTCAGGAGGGTGGGAAACATTCTATTTGTTATTCAAGCGGAAAGCTGATGGTAACTCTTGCTAGCTGCAAAGGCTGAGTGGAGCGCATTCTGCATGTGTCGTTTACAGAATTGAAATACAGAAGTTGACATTTTTATGACTTTCATAATCTTTCCAGTAAGTAGTGTATACTGTGCAGTGGAGATCTTCTCGGCCCCCACCTCCACTCCTCCCCACCCATCCCCCTGCCTTCTTGCTGGGCTTTAATGATAGGTATGCAGAGAGACAGTGGCTGTGTGTACTGGTAACAGCTTGGGTATTAAAGCACTTTTGCTATTCCATTGGGGAATGTCTCCAAACTTTGATGCCAGGCTACACAATGCATGCTTACCACGTTATAACAGACCCTGAAATCTTATAGATTTCTCCAGTTAGAGCTTTTCAGTTGTTTTTCCTCCCAATGAATAGGGAAAACACACCCGTGCACACTTCCAATGCATGGGTAAGGGACCAAACACCTCTATAGCTGCCTTTTTGGAACTTGCTTTCCTCGTAGAATTGCTGACTGCCGGTTGCAGACACTCAATCTCCTAACTCGGCTCCCAGCAAGGAATCAATCAAATTGAAAGTTTAGGTAGCTGAAATTAGGACCAAATCATTTAAATCAATGATTAACAAACATGCTTGGGAATAAATTAATGGAGATATCCTATCTCCTAGAACAGGCCTTGAAAGGTCATGGAATCAGGGCTCCTGACTTCACTAGCAGGACCAAGTACTGATTTTGCCCCAGATCCCTAAGTGGCTCCTGCAAGGATTGAACTCACAGCTCTGGGTTTAGCAGGCCAATGCTCAAACCACTGAGCTATCCCTCCTGCCTGTAGAGCCCCCTCCCTGCTTTTAGCCACCTGTGTCCTTCCGCAGGCTAAGCAGCTCTGAACAAATCCCACGTGGCACTTATATTTCCTTGGCATCAATGATACAGCCTGGCAGGTTAGACTGTGCCATGTCTCATGGAATCAGGTCGCATTCTATGGCCTGCTGCTGCAACCCAACGTAGCCTGGATGAGCTATTGCAAGTGCAACGTGCCAGGCATTATTCGAAATAGAACCTCAGATCCGAGGAAGGAATCATGGACTCGGCCTGATAGGGGCACAGAGCTTTAAATGGCTCCTTCTTGGCATTGAAGACCTTATTAGCTACACCTGACTAGATTTCTTTTTTTAAATTAAGGTATAGGCTACATTTAAAATGATACACTTCAGTCAACGGACAAGTTCCTGCTACAACTCTTACTTAGGCAAATGGTCCTGTCCGGAGAAGGCTTCCATAGGATGATTTGCATGAGCGAGGTCTATTCACATGTAGAAGGGTTGCAGGATCAGGCCCAGGTGTTCAGGAGTGATTTTTAAGGGGTGGGAAGGGGTTAAATTTCCTTTTCACAGTAAATATCACCTGGGTTTTCAAAGGAGACAGGTTCCCATTCACTTCCAATAAGAGCTGGCTGCCTAACTCGCGGTTTTGAAAACACCCAGCCATAAGCCTGGAGAGAACTGCCAGGCTGATGCCCGCAAAACCCTTGATTTATCCATGGAACAAGTGTGATGCCTGCATTAGGAAAGCAAGCTGAGAGTAGCCGCAGCCAATGTGCCTCCATCATGCCCTGCAGGACTTACAAGGTAACTCGGACTCTGCGGCCACTGGGCCCCTGGCTTCTCTTTGCAGACGGAGCACAACAGTATATATTGGTACTGAGGTTGAAGAAAGTTTAAAAAACAAAACAAAAAAACCCCCATTTCACAACAGTAAAGTATCAGCAAAGTTTGAAGTGCGTTCCTAGGAGAGCGTCGCAGAGTAAAACACTAAAACTACTTTCCTTTTAGTATCATAGGAGTGGTACATCCTGCAGTGTATTTGTTAAAATGCAGCATTGCTCCAGTATAAATGGCATTTATATGTAAAAGGATTGTTACTCTATTTGATTTCCTCTGTTTTCCCCAATGGCATAAAAAGACGTGTGGGTTGAAGGAATTCTGCCTACCACTTGTGTGCTTTTCCGTCTCATAGTATCATAGAACTGGAAGTTGACCTCGAGAGGTTGTCTAGTCCAGTCGCCTGCTCTCATGGCAGGACTAAGTATTATCTAGACCATCCCTGACAGGGGTTTGTCCAACCTGCTCTTAAAAATCTCCATTGATGGAGATTCTACAACCTCCCTAGGCAATTTATTCCAGTGCTTCACCACCTTGACAGTTAGGAAGTTTTCCTAATGTCCAACCTAAACCTCCCTTGCTGCAATGTAAGCCCATTGCTTCTTGTCCTATCCTCAGAGGTTCTGGCGAAAAAATTTTCTCCCTCCTTCTTGTATGTACTTTTATCTACTTGAAAACTGCTATCATTTCCCCTCTCAGGCCTGGTCCCCACTTAGTCCGGACTTCGGACTAAGGTACGCAAATTCAGCTACGTTAATAACGTAGCTGAATTCGAAGTACCTTAGTCCGGACTTACCGCGGTCCAGACGCGACCGGAAGTCTCCCCCCGTCGACGCCGCGTACTCCTCTCGGCGAGCTGGAGTACCGGCGCCGACTGTGAGCACTTCCGGGATCGATCCCAGAACATCGATGGCGTGCCGCCGGACCAGCCGGTAAGTGAAGACTAGGCCTCAGTCTTCTCTTCTCCAGACTAAACAAACCCAGTTGTTTCAATCTTCCCTCACAGGTCATGTTTTCTAGATCTTTAATCATTTTTGTTGCTCTTCTCTGGATTCTCTCCAATTTGTCCACACCCTTCCTGAAATGTGGCACCCAGAACTGGACAGAACACTCCAGTTGAAGCCTAATCAGTGCGAAGTAGAGCGGAAGAATGACTTCTTGTGTCTTGCTTACAACACTCCTGCTAATGCATCCCAGAATGATGTTTGCTTTTTCTGCAACAGCGTTACACTGTTGACTCATATTTAGCTAGTGGTCCACTATGACCCCCAGATCCCTTTCTGCAGTACTCCTTCCTAGCAGTCATTTCCCATTTTGTATGTGTGCAACTGATTGTTCCTTCCTAAGTGGAGTACTTTGCATTTGTCCTCATTGAATTTCATCCTATTTACTTCAGACCATTTCTCCAGTTTGTCCAGATCATTTTGAATGACAATCCTATCCTCCAAAGCACTTGCAACCCCTCCCAGCTTGGTATTGTCTGCAAACTTTATAAGTGTGCTCTCTATGCCATTATCTGAATCATTGATGAAGATATTGAACAGATCTGGAAGATATTGAACATCTCAGGGAGGTTGTGGAATCTCCATCTCTGGAGATATTTAAGAGTAGGTTAGATAAATGTCTATCAGGGATGGTCTAGACAGTATTTGGTCCTGCCATGTGGGCAGGGGACTGGACTCGATGACCTCCCGAGGTCCCTTCCAGTCCTAGAATCTATGAAACTATGAATCTATGGACCCAGAACTGATCTCTGTGGGACCCCACTCGATATGCCCTTCCAGTATGACTGTGAACCACTGATAACTACTCTCTGGGAACAGTTTTCCAACCAGTTTTGCACCCACCTTATAGTAACTCCATCTAGGTTGTATTTCCCTAGTTTGTTTATGAGACGGTCATGAGAGACAGTATCAAAAGCCTTACTAAATTCAAGATATACCACGTCTACTGCTTCTCTCCCCCCTCCCCCCCCCCACCCCCCACACACACATCCACAAGGCTTGTTACACGGTCAGAGAAAGCTATTAGGTTGGTTTGACATGATTTATTCTTGACAAATCCATGCTGACTGTTACTTACCACCTTATTATCTTCTCGGTGTCTGCAAATCGATTGCTTAATTATTTGCTCCATTATCTTTCCGGGTACTGAAGTTAAGCTGACTGGTCTGAAATTCCCTGGGTTGTCCTTATTTCCCCTTTTTAGAGATGGGCACTAGATTTGCCCTTTTCCAGTCCTCTGGAATCTCTCCCATCTTCCATGACTTTTCGAAGATAATCACTAATGGCTCAGACACCTCCCCAGTCAGCAACTTGAGTATTCTAGGATGTATTTCATCAGGCCCTAGTGACTTGAAAACATCTAACTTGTCTAAGTAATTTTTAACTTGTTCGTTCCCTATTTTAGCCTCTGATCCTACCTCATTTTCATTGTCATTCACTATGTTAGATGTCCAGTTTCTACTAATCTTTTCGGTGAAAAGTGAAACAAAAAAGTCATTTAACACTTCTGCCATTGTGGAGTGTGTCCAGTAATTCAGGCTTTGTGGTTGAATAGAAACAGCATGTAGGGGAAAAGCTAGGTGTGTCTTGGTTACAGAGCTGGTGGGGAGGTAACATGGTGGTGGAGGACAGAGAAGAATGATAAAAGAATAGGCTCAGTGAACCCCAAACAAAGCAAAACTCAGCCAGAACCATCTAATTTCACCTGGTTCTATCCATAACCGTGTTTTAGCTCAGTTCTGGTTCACTGCAGGATTTGCAAACCTCAGTGGACATGGTCCAATTGTTAGGTTTGTAACAAAACAAAAGCCTGGGTAGCCTGATTTTGCATTAAAAATGGTCACACCATTCTGCTCACAACTCTTTCATAATGATCCTGGTGACAGAGCTCTAGGACTCACCTAAAATATTTGATCTGCAGCATGGCTTGGGTTTAAAGAGTAAAGCTTATGGATTGCTGTAACCAGTGCTCCCTGCATTGATGCCTCAGTCTAGTGCAACCTAAGCCCTTTGAAAAGGGCCAGAACTGGAACAAAGAAATAAACACAGGCACAGAAACGTTTGCGAAAAACAGAGAGTCCCTTTCCATTTGAAAATTGCTTTTCTTGCAAGAAACTTCAGGGATATTATTTCTGTATAAAGTACGGCAGATCTGATGGCTAAAGATGAAAACTGCAACTAAACAAGAAAGACTTCCAGAATTCTCAAATGCTAAAGAAAACATCTTTAGGCATGGCACATCACAATCTATTTGCAGTTTGTAAAGTAAAACACCATCATGCAAAAGAATATTTAATGCTGTAAAGAAATATCCAACCTTCTGCAGCTAATAAATATCAGATTATCCCTTACTCCTGCATGAGAAAAGAAACCATAAAGGTCACAGGTGCCTGAGATTTCTGAATCAAAATGGAAATTAAGAAACTAGGATTTAATAATCCTTAATGTTTGCTCTTTGCTAAGTCTGTTGTTTGATGAGAACTGGCCCGGCATATATTACAAGGTCAGAAATTATATAGGAGGTCTAGTACTGTTCTAACCTCAGAAGACAAATGACAGGACATGTCCATATGTATTTTGTGACTATATAAATAAAACAGATCCCAAGTTAATTGGAAGAGGAAGATGATGGAGAAAACCAAGGGTAAATGACCCCATGCAAATTGGGTCCTGCCACAAAGGGAGGATTTTTTATGAATTTGTTCGCTATTCAAAATAACTTGAATTTTAAACTAGAAATAAGATGCATTGTTTTTTAAACAGGCATGGCATATTACCCATTGGTACAGATCACCAGGGGATGGGTTAGGTTCTCCATCACTGAGTCTTTAGATCAAGCTCAGAGATTGGGTTCTCAGCTGAGGATTTGGCCTGGAATGACTTTCTAAGAGATATGCTCTAGTCCAATGACAAGTTATTGGGCTCAAGGCAGGAATTACTGGGTGAATTTCTATGGTTTGTGTTAAGCAGGAAATCAGACTAGATGAGCCTCAGAATGGAGGAGGAAGATTTTTTGCCAAGCCACCGGGTTGCCTGTGAACTCTTTACTGCAAACAGTCCTTAAAGTATTTGATAGTCAGAATTTGACCCACAAGCCGCATGACAGGTCCTTTAAATCACCCTGTATTGGTTATTTTCCTAACAGATATTTCAAGATGGCCAGGCAAAGTGAGACCAAGTGCTCGTGCAATTTCCACTTACTACCAACATTCTGGTGAACAGATCAAAAATTTGGCGGCAAGAACATTCATGAAAATAGCTTGGAAGGGTCCCAGCCGCCACCAAAGCAGACTGCCTCAGGAGTGTACCAAACTGCTAGCTAAAAATGTTGCTGGGTTTTCCCAGTACTAGCTCCCAATGGAGAGCAAGCCCAGCAGCTTTCAGTGAAAGAAGCAGACTTTGCTTTTTAACCATTTGAAGTTCTATGAAACAACTTTGTTGCTTCAGCAACTATTTCCTTTCCAGCAAAAACTCAAAAATATTGTGATGAGAACTGAAGAAAAATAAAGTGATGGCATAATGAGAGAAATAAATCAACAATATTTACACATTTAAGCCCTGTTCTTAGGCCTAATTTGACATACATAATTCCATCTGAAGCCAGTGAAACCACTGATGCCATAAAGTTAATCTTATGTATAGGTGTCTGCTGGAGGGGGCCTTAGAGGTGTTGGCAATATTTGAAACTAGAAAGTTCCCGGTGCTTTAATACAGTAGGTGTATAGATCCAAGCTTGAGGAACTGCTGATAATCTGACCTTGTTCAGTAACAAAACTTCAAAAGTCAATCAGAAATCTGGCACGTAAGGGGTATTATCCAAGTAATAGGTCAATATGTACAATGAACAACCTTTCATCAAGTAGTCACTTTTAACCTTGATAAACTCAAATACTATTGAGGACTACAGATCAGTGTATCTGCCCTCGTTTTAATCAAGTTATTATTATTATTATTATTATTAATTATGGCAGCTGTGAACAAGCAGTGCATCACCCAAACAAATACAATTGCATTTATCAGGCAAGAAGCAGGCCAGTCATAAAGCAGAAGGTTCCTGCTTGCTGTATATTAAGGGAGGAAGATCTGTGTGTCATTTTAAAGAAACAGACTCAGCATTAGTTCAAAATATTTTATTTCAAACATCAAGCACAGTACCCGTACCCATACTAATAAAGAACAGATTCATGCCAACACTGGTGCATGCTTTCCTTATTGCATTATAGTTCATGAGAGTTATTGTGCATAATTAAATAGAAAAAACTTGACCTTGAAATTATAAAACCGTCACCACAAACCAACAACGCCACTTGATGTGTATTGTCATTAAATTTATCTTAAAAGAGAGAGAGAGACAGAGAGAGAAAGGAAAAATTCTTTCCCTTGTAAAGCATTAAAAATGCATGAAGGTTTAAAGCACACCAGAAACAACAGACTGTGCATTCGCTTAGGAGACTACGCACAAGAAACCCCACTGCTTTAAAAACAGAAAATGAGGTTTTCTGAAATCAGTAAGGCATGCTGGCAAAACAAACAGTGCGGGGCCTGTCCGGAGAAAATGCTGAAGGTAGGAAGGGATGTCTTATTGCTATGCCCCTGTCTTGGAAGGGGTGTGTTTGTTTTGCAGGAGTTTGGGGGTCTTCCAGGCAGTGCAATTTGCAACAGCAGATCTTTTAAAGGTTCCTTTGCAGGGGACCTAACTGCAGTACAGTAGATGTGATTATCCCGCTTCTCCCATAGAGAAACCTGTTGGTTTGAATTACACTAAGATAGTTTTCTGTGGGGAGAACTGTAGCAATGGACTGAGCTACAGACCTGAGCTCTCCTTTGAGCAAGAAAGGAACATTGATCTACTGGATAGAGAATAGGGCCTGGGAATAAGATAGATGTTAAGTTTCAGGCTCAGACACTGACTTTCATCTTGGAAAGTCACTTCAGTTGGTGCCTTCCTTCCCATCTGTGATGTGGGAAATACACTACGCACAGTGTCCAGCTTTGAGACCCCTGGGTGGAAGGCACTGTATAAGTGTCAAGTCTTTTTTATGAAGTGTGGGCCATCACAAACCATCATGAGATGATTCTCACCTCCACTGAATAAAGTGTTGTTCCTGTGTGACGATGTATCTTACCGTCGTGTATCATGGCATAACTCCAAAGAGAGCTCATGGAAGGAAAGAACTGGCTTTTTTCCCCCCTCTCCTTTTTATTTATTTTTTATTGCCCCCTTTACATTTTTTGGAGTGAATTTATTGCTCATGAAATTCACAGCCCAGGAGGCCTGAGGCCTCTATTTAAGCGCTGAGCAGAAGCAGCATGAGAGGTGGCACTGGCAGGGCTGTCTCCAGGCACCAGCTAAAGAAGCAGGTGCTTGGGGCGGCCAATACCAAGGGGCGGCACTCCAGCTGCTATTGGGGTGACACGTCCGGGTCTTCAGTGGCAATTCGGCGGCGGGTCCCTCAGTCCCTCTCGGAGCGAAGGACCTGCCGCCGAATTGCCGCCGAAGAATGGAGCGGTGCGATCGCGCTGCCGCGGCTTTTTTTTTTTTTTTTTTGCCACTTGGGGCGGCAGAAAACCTGGAGCCGGCCCTGGGTACTGGAGCCTTTCTCACAAATGTGCCTCAATCCTGACTTGGAGAGGACCCCTCGCCACGTGAGAACGATAGCTTGTCTCTGAGGACCAATTAATGCCAATAGTGATGATTTTACTTTATGATAGGGATACCCCCCCGTTCCTTAACTGTACGTCACCTACCCACCAGCCTCTGGCAATGTCTTAAAGTCACTGCCAACTCCGGCCTTGCTCATCCCTATCACCTGGAGATGAAAGGCTGTGTATTCCATTCCCTGTTCTCCGAAGCATCCATTCCTTGCCTTCACCTGCATGGAACATAGCAACAGATACAGGTGTTTTGTTCCCATGATGGCAACAAGCAACTACTGTGGCTTTAAGGGGGGGGGGGAAATGCAGTCCTTTGAATGCCAGGCTGCATATGCTGTACAAACCAGTTGAGGGGTGATCATGTGATCCGGGTATGGCGTCACGCCAGATTTACAACGTTGCATCAGAGATGGGTAGTTACCTCTGAGAGCCACAGAAAGACATCTCCGGGTGGTGGGCGTTCCAGGGGTTAGGAGGAGACACCTCGCCCTCCCGCCCGCTTCCCCAGAGGCAGATTAACCCAATCTGTTTACAGCAGAGTTTCTTTTATTGTCCTCTGAAGCAACTGATAGTGGCCACAGTCAGAGACAGGATACCGCACTGGATGGACCACGGATCTGACCCAGTCTGCCAGTTCCTATATTCTATGGTTTCTCTAGTCCTGAAATTCAACAGGCCAGAATTTAAAGGGCGCCCACTTTTCTCTAATCTGAGCTACTCTCATGGGAGCTATTGTGAGTCCTGGCATGACAGGGTGTTGACCAGGTGTTACATAACTCCAGCTCTGTTTACCATTTCTTGCTCTCGGCCTAATGCAGCAAAGTTGGCCTTAGTCAGCTATTTCCTCGCTTTTGATTCGCTCTCATCACACTTCTTTTTTTTTTTTTTCCTTTTGTCAATATTCATTTTACATGCTTGAAGTTGGGCTGCTTTTTAGCTGACTCTGCTCCATCCGCCTCACACCCTTCAGGTGTGTAACTGACAAAGGACCATTTCTGCACAAGGGAAGACTTTAAATGAATCCCACAAGGAAGAGTTTGTGTAAGAATGAAAGGGTGTCCCAGGCTTTTGCTGAGTAGAGGATGTGATAATAATTACGGGGGGGAGGGGAATCCAAACAGGATTTTTCTGTAGCAAAGATGTAAAGGGCTGGCAGTCACATGAACATTTTGCTCCATGGGCTTTCTGGAGGGACAGCTGCCAATCTGCAAACCTGCTATTACCACATTATGCTTGGGCAAAAGCTCAGCACATTGATCTCTTCCAATTAGCGAGTGAATTGACTATGTAAGAAGGGAGGGGCTGATCACCAAGACAAGGGCAAGGTAGGAGCTGGGAGACTTTGCCACACATTGCTATGACCTACAGCACCCTCTGCTGTTCCATCCCTGAGCCTGTCTTGACCAGAGACTGCCCATCATGTCAAACTGTCTGCCAATTTTGAGATGTGGAACAGTCAGAGACCAAACAAGAACCTTTCTCCTGTGAACAGAGTCAGGGCATGACCCCAGGTTCCCCTGTGCCTCTTTTTCCCCTCAACATATGACTTCGAAGGAATTATTTCTGACAGACACCTGCGTATCCCAGAGCAGAATATGGATCATTGTCTTCAGACCACGTGCACCGCTGGTCAGAAAGGTCCTAGAATATTCTGTGTCCTTGAATATTTTCTGCCTTCAAAAGCAGTCCCATAAAGAGCTTGTGAAACCTGAAGTCACCAGGAGAGCCCACTAGGACCCCATGAAACCCACAGGTGGATTTCTGTAAAGGGGGCAGAGCAGGAAAAACAGGGGAGGCTGGGAGTTCTTATCAGGTTTGGACTTTTTCCCACCTCAGCCAGTCTTCAAGTGCTGCCATTGCTTAAGACTCTCTGGACCAGAGAGTCTGGACTATATAAATGAATTATTTCTTTCCAGAAACTCACCAATGAGTTCTGGCCAATTAGACTAAAATTAGGACACAGGGGGCTAAATTCTGCTCTCATCTACCCCCAGAAAAACCTGTTGAATTGCCCAAATGTAACTAAATGTAACCAGTGACCTCCATGGGGCAGGATTTGAGTGGCAGAGATGGTCCCACTGCCCGTACAGTTCACAGCTGGACTGCTGCCCTCCTCTGCTGCACCAGACTCAATGCGCATAAATCCAGAAGCTACAAAAGTTCCCTTTTAAAGCCTGATCAGGTACAAAAACCTAATGCACCACATTAAACAATGAGATGAAAGGGATTAGTCCAAATTAATCTGGTTTTGGAGCTGGTGGCAAATCAACTGTTCAAGACAAAGGCCTTCTTAATTAACATTTTAAATTTTAATGTGTAAGTAATTTAGGGAAGTTGCTTGCCTAGAACAATTTCATGAAGCCAGAATCAGTCATAGTGAGATGTGGGATGATGTTACCTCCAGGGCTCATTGGGGGTAGCCAGAGATAACTGGCTTCATTATGTGTTTTTGCGCACTCAGTGTCTTCATGCATTTTCACATTACATAATAGACTTTGATATCTTTTAGTAAAACTCTGCCAATCAAAGCAGAGGGGGAGAAATGTCTGGTTTGGCTACTGTCTCAGGACAGAATGCTCCCGCCCCCTGCCCAGCAAATGAGCAAATAATCTAAAGACATTTTACATTTTAAAGGGATACTTGTTGAGAGTAGAAGGCCCCTGAATTGAATCAATAGCATTGCTGCACTTAAAAAAAATAAATTACAACTAATTTGGTGGGGGGGAATCCCACACTTTTAGTCAAAGGCTGCCAGGCGGCTAAAATTTCAGCTTCTCTGTTGAATATTGGAAAGCGCTATTTGACTGCAAATATTCTTCCCAGAGAACTGTAGAAGCCCACTCTCTTGGGACATTTAAAGCTAGACAGGACAAAGCATTAGCAAGTATACTACGGGGGACAATCCTGCATTGCCAGGGAGATGGTCTGAATGCCCTGCTGCTAATAGGTCTGTCTCTAGCTATTGTCCATGATGCTAAGCCCCCTGGGGTGTTAGCTGAAGAATACATACAAATTCCCCCATCAGTGCATGGGGATTAATGCCAGTAACTCCATTAGCATTAATGGAAGTCACCTGTGTAAATTCCGCCCCTCTAACTATGGAAGATAGGATACTTAATGCAGAGAGTATTCCACAGGGATTGGCATGTGTGGGGGGAGGGGGTGTGAGAGTGGAAAGGGGATTCATTTTTCAGATCTGAGATGTGCTTGACTGAATTATATTTGTTTGACTGTTGCTTTGTCTGTTTGGAGAAAGTGCCCTGGAAACAGACTTGATGAGATATCCTGGGAACCGGTGCAGTCTACGGCTTAGTGTAGAAGGTTTTTATTGGGCGTGTCCTGGGCTCCATTACAAAATCTGCAGCTAACTCATTGTGTGACCCGGAGGACTAGATCATTCAAGTGTCATTCAGGATTAGATCCTGCTCCAATCCAAGTCAAATGGAAAATTCCCACTAACATGAATGGGATCAGTATTGGGCCCTTGACCCATCTGTTTTTCTTTCTTTTCCCCACCTGTAAAATGGGTCCAGTACTGCTTAGGAACCTAGGAACAGAGAGTGCTCAGGGACTCATGGAATGTGTCTTGGTGAGGTACTTGGAAAAGCTCAGCAGATAAGTGTACAGGTGCAAGGAAAGACACTGTCGGGCGATGCAAATGAAAGAATCAAGCAGTGCTATGGAGCAGGGATGAGCAACTGGCTGCATCCACCCTGCCAGATCATTTTTTGACCCACCACAGCCCAGCTTGGGCCAGGCAATCCGGCGGTGCCAGGGCCAGGAAGGGGGCTGGGTGGGGTAAGGCGTGGGGGGGAGGGCCCCGCCTTTATGCAGATGCGCACATGACACTGTGGCAAAAGCGAACGGCCCAGCTAGGCCCATCCCTGCAGGACAGGAGCTGCCACTGAGGTGTAAGTGTGGGACAGGGTCACTCTCCAACCAACCCACCAAGAGCCTACCACATCCTGAGGGCAGCACCCCACCCCCCTCACATCACACCCCCTGTCCATGAAAGGTTGTTAGCGGATTTTGTGGCCCTCTCTTACCTTAAAGTTGCCCATCCCTGCCCTAGACTTTCCCCGTGCTTTCTGAATGAGCTTTCCTGGCTGGATGTGCTGGGTTGAGGAGCCGGTCAATATGAGTGATGACTGCACATCACCTTGGGAAAGGGCTTTTGTTTATATTTTAGGTAGACAGCCTTCCTGCATTATATATGATCCTTGTGATTGTTACCACTGTCTCCTTCCCCTTCAATACAGTGCAAATGTTCATCACTGCGTCACTTCCATCCTTCACACTTACGCTGGGGTGAATGGCTACCCACAGGGCAATAATGGAGAAACGGGACCAAAGTTTTGGAAAATGTGCATGTTGGGGAAGGAGTGGTGTTCAGGCTCTTCCAGGGCATGTGGAATATGAGTCTACTCTCCTCCTCTCCCTCCCTTTATGCCCTCCAGGGCACCACATGGCAAAGACAATCTGAAGAATAAAGCCACCACAGCAGTCCCATGCATCCAGAAGAATTAGACCTGAGGGGACTCTACAGATTTCTTCAGGGGTTTCTTCACAGTGCAATGCAGCCAACTCTGGAGTTGAGAGCAATGAACACCTATGAACAGCAATAACATTACCACAAGGATGAGAAGGGTAACTTACCTATTTGAAATTACCGGCGCACTTGGCATAGGCTGAAATGGAATGTCCAGAGTTCGTGTTTAGCTCGGACAGTGACATTAAAACCCATCTCTTACCCAAGGAATTCCAATTTTGTCTCATCCAAAATGCAGCACATCTGGCCAGGCAGTGCCCCCTAATATGCCCTTTGGTTCACTATTGACTTAGAGAGAAGCATGCCACCGACATGACGTCACCCAACACTTGAGGCTTCCTGATCATGTGTTGACCAGGCCTAACCTTGACTGACTAGAAGATTTATCCCTACTTAAGGCCACAGCCCAAGACAGTAGGACTATAGACAATGAAAATGTTGATCACTATGGCTGCAACAACAAATCAGGAAAGCGTAAATGTAGGTGACTCATTTGGTCTCTGTAATTAAGGATCCCTGCAGATACTCAGCAAATATAGAATTATCCAATACTTTATGGAGTTCAGATTTTTGGGTGGCTTTAGTGCTTTTGAAATACAGTAGTTCAACAGCCCTGGAGGATGAAGCCCTCAATTTAGCCACCAAAGAGGTCCAGTCTACCTCAGCGCTATTCTGGAGAGAGACTTCTTTCTATAGGTCAGAGGGTAGTGTACCTTCATACACACAGTCATTAAACACTCTGCTGAAACTGCCAAGTAGTACTTGCTTTGACCGGTGATTTTTGTGGAGTGTTTACACCAGCTCACTAAGAAGTGGCTTGGACACACAGTCACATTTCACATTGGCCACTGGGTGGCTCTCGCCTGGTAACAATTGTTTATCACTGCCAATCTGGGGTACACTCAAGCCACCCATCTCGAATTGAAACGCTTCCTGACCCTTCACTAAACTTCTATCGAGTCTGCCAGACTTCTCCTTTTACAGTAACGCAGTCAGCGTGACAAAAACCCTACACACGTCTGTCTAAAACGATTTCCTGTTATTATAAGTGACCCTTAAAATTGATCTCTTTCGGTTACAGCAGAAGGGGAAAGTATTTCTATTTTTTCATGTTGTTTACAATTTCACCATTTCTTCTGTACAGGGGTTCAGTTTAACAAGAGGGTCTTACACAGATGAACGGGGGGGGGGGTTAAAATAGGAAAATCTGACTGTAAAATTGAGCAGTGGGACTCGTGTAGCACCTAAAACTCAAATTTCAGCTTGAGGGCACCCCTTTAAATCAAGCAGGCATCCTGTTGGATAAAGCGGTGCTCACCTGGGATGAGGTTATAACCGGACCCTGGAGACGTACACAGCAACAGGGTGAGGGTGAGAGGGGTGGGGCTAGTGCCATTTATCCAGTGGTTCGTTTTTAATGACATATGCTAAAGAATAATATTTTCTGCTATTGAAATTGCAGCTACTTTGTCACATCTCAAGTGCTTTCCTACTGATAGCTGCTTCCATTTCATCAATTAACTGCCGCAATGCTTTACAAATAGTCCTAATAAAAACAGAATAGGGATGGGGCTTGGAGAAGTGAAAGGAAAATCTCCATGGCATGGGACAGTCTGGAGCAAGACCAGAAAGCTGAAGGCCACATGGCACAGATGAAGTAAAACCCACCGAACGAAGAGACTGGAGAGTTCATTGCTTTACCAGCAGCTCATTCATTTCCAAAACCTTTGCAGGCTTCCCCCGAAAAGCAGGTGAACCTTGGTGTCAGTATCACAACTGGAATTGCAGCTCTCCCTAAACACGCGCTGCTCAGACTCATCTGATAGCAGACAAAAATTGTGGAGCTAATCTGGTAGATTCCTGTATTGTCAACATGGGTTGTGTGTGCCACACAGTCCAGGGGCAGTGGGAATCCAGGGATGATAGGGGTTTTGATTTTTACTCTCTCCATTGTATGCACATTTACCATACACAGTTTCAAGAATGTCAATGCACAGAAATACTTACTGGAATGATAACCTTAGTTGGTGATGCCAGTGCAGCATCGGCTAGTCACTCCAGAGAGTTTGAAAACCCTGGCAAATTTAAGATGCATTGAGCGCCCCTTACAACAGGATGATTAGAGCTGATAGGGGGGGGAAAGTGAATTCTTCATTCAAAATTTCCCCCCAAAAAACCTGATTTTTTAGTGAAATGATTCAAAAAATTTTAAAAGTGTTTTGATTAGACTCAAATGGAATAAAAATAAGCCTGGGTTTTGGATCTCCTTCCCTTTCCCTCCCTTTTCCCCCCTCTAAAAGACACTGAATGGGAGCAGACCCAAAACCATGAGAAAATCATTTCCGTTCGATATGAACATTTTTAGTTTTGAATAGAATCAAAACTGGTTTTCCTTTTTAATCATTTAATTGCAAAGTTTTGAATATGAACAACTTGCACATGCAATTTTTTTTGCATCCTTCAAATAACCATGCAAAAAGATTTCAACCAGCCCTAATTAAAATACTTCTCGGGCTTACCCAGATCCTACTGGCATGGCAAGCATTGCAATGAATACTTGAATGGGGCCTGAATCAACACCCTGGACCTGAACATCCCTGAACTCTGAGGAAGCTCAGCTTCAGACGCAAACTATTTGGCGGCCACGGTGAAAATCATTTTTGGTGCCTCCATCCCCAGCAGCTGAGCAAAATCAAACAAAACAAAACCCACAGCTGGCCAACAGGCAGAGCAAAATCAATCAATTCAAAATATAGGCCAGCCAACCAGAGGGAGCAAAAACGACCGACCAATCAGAGTGAAAAAATAAGAGCCCAGTGGTGCAGCACCTCAAGGAAGCTGGTACCAAGGGGACAACCTCTCTGCTCACCCACCCTTAGAACCATCCCTGAGTTGGGGTCCAAACATTCTTGACGGCTACAGGAATGCTACTCCTTTTCCCCCTGACCGCATTAAGAAGTGATATTTCATGAAATGATTTCGCTCTCTTGCCCCTTGAGTCAACATTTACATATGTGCAGAGCAAGTAAAAAATGCCACCACGTGAGGAAGTGATTGGAAAATTCTGAAAGTGATTGTGCCTGGCAATAAAGAATCAGACACATTTTGCTCTTTAACCCAAGTATCACACCCATGTCCACATTTTTATGGAAATCTTTAGCGCCACTAAATTAATCAACTTGTCTGGTACACATTGCAAATATTTTTTGAGTTCAGTTTTAAAACCCTGGTCCAGGTAACGTGAAAGAACAACCCCAAAACAAAATGAAATCTCCAACCAAGCTCCAGTTCAACAAAGCACTTAAGCGAGTGCTTCATTTTAAGCAGTTTGTCCTTATCCAACAAGGCTCTGAAGCATGTGCTTAACCTGAAGGACATTTGCTGAATCAGGGGAGAGGGTATATACTGAAATGCCAAGATCTGCAGCAATCCTTAAGGCGATTGGGAAAATCGATTCGATAGGATACATAATAAAAGCAGTAAAATAATACGTGTGCACACAATTATCAACCTTGCTAAACCATAATAATACCCCTCTCCTTGGAACTGCACCCCTTGGATGATGTCATCCAATAGACCCGTAAAACCATTTCCCACTTTCATATTTGTGTGTGTGTTTTATCACAGGCTAACATGGGCCTTTCTTTGATTTGTATACGGGATAAAAAACCCGAAGCTTCCATCAAACTTATGGAGAACCTTAATGGTGATTTAAGGCTATGAAATCTGGCTTGCCACAGGATTGTGACAGGGCTGTATTTTTTTCTGCCAGGGTTAGATGCTCTGTAGTGCAGCAGCATTTAAAAAAAAAAAGCCCATATTAATCATTGACGAAGCTGTGGAATCTGGTCTGGACTGTGAGTGGTGTTCAAGGCACAGAGCAGACAGCATGTGGAAGGAAAGGGCCGTGTGGGAGATGGAACGGCTGGACATAGATCGAGCTTTCCGATTGGCCACCGGTGATGTCACGGCCATGCCTACCAGGCTCAGTAAATATGCATCAGCTCCGCTGGCCTCAATTTTGTGTGTGTAAATTCCACTTTCTAAGTGCAACAAACCACTCCAGGCTGAGCAATTAGGGATGATAATTGCATTTCTCAGGTGGTTCAAGTCACTCAGCTTTCGGCCTCGTGTGCTTAATAACACTACCCAAAGCTGTGCTGTAAATGCACAGCCTGCAAAACCTGTTTACTTGAAAACACTCTGCCATTTTTCAGACCAAAGAATAAGGATTTCTTTCTAACACTGAGATTTACCACCTCGCTCTTGGGATAGCGCCAAAAGACCAGCACCCCACTGCTTCAAAAAGTAACAACATTCCTGTCCCCTTGAGCCCAGTTTTGCCGTGATTGATAGCTGAATGGGAGCACATTTTGCATTGCCGCAGGCTTCTTCCCAAACAGGGAAAATTCCAAGAGGACTACTCTCAGAATATGCAACTGACACATATAATCTAGATTGGCTTTCCCAGTCAGACCTATGATTGGGGAGGAAGAAGCGCAGCTGGTAAAATTAATCTACTCTAAGAAATTTACATAATTTCCCTCCTGTTTTCCCCTGGCACTGGAAGATTGGCTTTCACTGTCTGGAGAGGAACACAAATGGCAGATGCTGTGTCTCTCTGTCACAGGGTATAGTAAAGTGGAGAGCATGGGTCAGAATTCATCTACTAAATATCTTCAACAGGTTAACCAGTTCTGGAGAGTGGCAGTCACAGATCTTCCTCCGAAAGGCTTTTTTTTATTTTTTTTTAAACTGAGTGGAAATGATTCCATTTCTCCAGCAATTACATGTTTCCTTTCAAACTCACACCCTATTCAGAAATAGACCTTTTGTGTTTCTTTACAGAACTGGCCTCCAGTATGGAGTATCTTCTCCTGCTTGGATGAAGAACTCATTACAAATGGGATTTTTTTCCCCCAAAGAGCTAAGAGCCAAGCTTTTGGACAAAAAAAAATGTAATTTAATAGTAAGAGCTCATTTTAAAGCACCACAGAAATGCTCTGTAAAGGGTTCCCAGGAGTTCTGGCTTTGAGCTGGTTCTAAGATTTTTGGGTGCGCAGCAAACTCTACTTAAGACACATTTTACAAACTTGGGTGTATAAAGTTAGGCATCTAATCTCCATTTTGATACCACAATCATTAGCCTCATTTTCAGAGCCCAGATTGCAGGTTTTCAGAGCAGCTAAGGGTAGGTCTATACTTACCTCCGGGTCCGGCGGTAAGCAATCAATCTTCTGGGATCGATCCCAGAAGTGCTCGCCATCGACGCCGGTACTCCTGCTCCGCGAAAGGAGGACACGGAGTCGAAGGGGGAGCCTGCCTGCCGCGTCTGGACCCGTGGTAAGTTCGAACTAAGGTACTTCGACTTCAGCTACGTTATTCACGTAGCTGAAGTTGCGTATCTTAGTTTGAAGTGGGGGGTTAGTGTGGACCAGCCCTAAGAGAGGCAGTGCTGGATTAGGACTCAGAAAACCTCAGTTCTATCCCTGCCTCTGCCACTAACATGTAGCATGACTCTGGGAAAGTCACTTCCCTGCTGACCCTTGGTCTTGTTGATTTAGACTGTAAGCTATTGGAGCACTGACTGTCCCTTTTGAAGTGTGTCTGTGTACAGCGCCTAACACAAAAGGGCCCTGGTCACAGTCGCAGTCTGTGTAGATCCTACTGTGAATAACTAGAGCTGCAGGTGCACTGTGCCTCTGAAAAATCAAGCTACTTAGTTAGGTCCCGATCATGCAGTCAGATACACATGTGTGGACCCTTGTAACCACACTGAGTCCCACTAAGGTGAAGGGGGCTCCTCCCACTCTGACCTGATTGACAGACTGGAGCCGTAGTTGCATACAGACAAACGCCTAATTTTTGGCACCCAGATTTGAAAACGGCGTTTCACTTTTACAGCCCATATGGGAAAAAGAGCATCTCTCCAGGAGAAGTGGAGTCTCCCGAAAGCTACTTTTTGCACAAGTAATAGCCAAATTGCTAGAGGCTGATAACAGAGATTTCCTTTAAGCAGTGACACAAGTCAGGCAGATTAAAGGCGGCTCCCCGTTAGCTGCCCTGCAGCCTCATTTCTGACCTCAGAGGACCACTGCCTGCATGAGAGATAATTAATCATCCATGCTGGTTCTGTCCAAGTGCCGTCCCTCCCCCGCCCCCAGCAGCTCCAGCCAGTAGTGCCCACTTGTGCCTGGCTTAGAGTGAGACATGATAAATGGGGACTGACACAGCCCGAAGTCCAGCTGCCCCCCACAGCTCACTGGCCACAAATGACCAGTCAATGGCTCCCATCAAGCCTCAGCTGAAGCATGTGGTAGCATGAGATCAAAGTGCCCGACGCTGCATGGGAATGGGCCAGCCCCTCGTGTCATAGAGCGGGCCAGAAAACACGGAATGAAAACGAGACGTGGAAATGAATCTTTTCCCACGTGTCTCCCCTGCTTTCCAAAGCTCCATTTCTTTCAATCAGGGGGTGTAATACAGTGCTCACGGCCCGCAGCATCATGGGTCATGAACAGCAAGGGGAGAAGCTCATATGAAATGAGGTCCAGTTTGGTTTGGAGAAGCACCCGCCAGTTTACTAAGGAGGGAGGTGTGAACTCAAGCTGAGAAATTTAGATATAGATCCAGATTTCAAAGGTGGCCATGTACACTGAATTCAGCTTGACTTGTCTGCCCACCTCCCATCACTTCTCAGTCTCTGGCTCCACCCTACCTGACTGCCAGTTATGGCAATAGGCTTTCAGCAATTATGTTGGGGTATGCACTGAGTATGCCTAGTGTTTCCCCAACATCCTAGAAGGCGGCAGGTTCTTCTTGGGATGATTGAATCTTAAAGTCACCACGCAGCCTAAATCCTTCTCCCTGGCTAGCAGCTTTGAAGTACAGCTCAGCTAGGGAGAGGTGACAAGAACCATAAGGATAAAGAGTTCCTCCCTTTGCCCTACCCCCAAACAGGGTAATTGGGGGCAAGAGAGATTAGACTTCTCACAGCATCAATATGGGCCTGGAGCACCACATTACTGATCTGGGGCAGACATGCCATCAGCCACAGCAAATTTTGCCGTCACTCTGGGAAAAGGGAGAGGGCATTTTCTCCGGTCTTACCTCTGTAGGCCTCACCTCTGCATTTCTGCCATTCTCAGCTAAGACTATCAAAACCAGCTCAATCGCGTGATTTCGGAGATAAGTCCGATAGCACAGAGCTTTTGTTCACTAAGCCAAGCCACCCAGCCCCAGAGCTCTCCACTGAAGATGTAATTAATTTAGTGATTAGTTGACATGACAGCCATAAACAACAAATCTCATTAATTAATACAAGACCATAAGTGTCTGTGTTGGTCCTCAATTATACATTCAGTGGCATTTACCCTGTCCTTGCTTGTCTAGAAATCTGTTCCAAAAACCTTTTAGAAAATGGGACTTGGGATGGTAAAAGACACCACCTCCTTAAACTCCATGTTATCAATTTTCTCTGAAGATTATCAACCAGAAAGGCAGCCTTCCTTAATGTAGCTAATTAAGAGAACCACCAGAGTTAATGTATTCTCTACAAGCCACTTCCATTGTTCCGATGGCATAGCTTGTATTCTTCAGGCTGATAAAAATCACAGTTTCCTTTTAAGCCAGTATGTCCCACGCACCCTACTTCTTGTTTCTTCTGGCATTACTATCAGGCTGGTTCTAGCTCTCAGATTTATTGTGGAAACTAGCCACTTTTCAATCACTGTGATGCTAATTTCAGAGCCATCCTAAGACAATATTACCTGTTCCCACTATCTAACCTGGGAAAAACCTGAAGAAATCACACAGTCTGAGGTCATTTTGCATTTTGGATTGAAAGACAAAGGGAAATCATTTTTGAAAATATATGTAGAAATGCACTGAGATTAAGCTATGTAATTAAAATTGGGTTGATTTTATTTTAAGAGGGTGGAGGGGAAAATCTAAACCTTTTGTTTTCAAAAATGGAGGGGAAGCTACAGTGGTAATACCCTGTTTATTCAATATCTTGATGGATATTTTTCCTCTTAGGAGTTACACATTGAGGCAACAGCGGTATTCCACTCAGGAGTACAGTATGTTTGTCACATTTTCTTGCAGTGTCACTTTGTCGGTGCTATTTCATTGAGCCCTGTTCACGAAGAAACAATTGCCTTATTGTCACTCAAATGTCCCAGGAGCAATGGAAGAAAACACAAAACAAAGGAGGGGGAAAAATAAAGAGACAGGAGCAGTGGGACAACTTGTCCTGCATAAATTGCTACTTAGTCGAACCACATGAGACGTGGGGGTTGGGTTTGCAGAGCTCCTTGCAACCCCATTTTTGCTATCGCTTCATGAGGGTTCACTTCAGCCCTCCCCAAGTTCACTTTGAGTAGCTGGGGTCAAACTCACCACTCACCAGTCAGTGAAATATAACAAAAATAGCCACATTTTCCATAGCTTTGTGTCAAAACCGTGGATTTCACATCGTCTCCCCTCCCCCCCCCCCCACCCCCGCACACAAAGACAGTCTCCAGCTGTCGTGAAACTGTATCTTGGACATTCGTGACTCTATTGAAACCCAAGCCCAGCGTTCTGAAAAGATTTTTTTTTTTTTTGTACAGCTCTGCTAGTTATCACCAAGTAGCTTTTCCTTTCCCCCTCTCATCAGGACAGCACCGTGCCTCAAATACCCACAACAGACCAACCTAGGTCAAGTGAAGCAATCAGAAAATAGCAGGCCACATTCTCAAAATCCTGCATGCTAAGTGCATGAGTGACAATTCTACCCACATGGATGGGCAGCACCTGCCATTAGATGGGTGTGATATTTCCAAACTAGATGTGAATGCACTCACATGTATCTGAGTCACCTGTTCTGCACTGCTTATAAATGGATGTACAGAGAGTAGAAGCTACAGGTCTTGTCAATAGAAACTTGTATGAAAGGCTTCCATTCTGGTTAAGAACAATTTATCAGGGGTTAAAAGGTGGGGGAATCAACATCACATGCCCACCTTTCCAGCTTTCCCCAGTATATGGTTAGACAAACACCTGCCAGAAATGGTCTAGATAATATTTAGTCCAGCCATGAGTGCAGGGGACTGGACTAGATGACCTCTCGAGGTCCCTTCCAGTCCTATGATTCTACGATACAATTCCTAGCATTCCCCAATATATAGAACATTTTTGCCAGAACTAGAAAATGGCCTGGACTGGAAACCCATCACACATTTCAGTGGTAGTGGGGGACAAAAGACAGGGTGATGGATTCAGATCCCCACCCAGATTAAAACATATCCCTGGGATTTTGATTCGGAATTGGATTCAACAATTCAAAGGTCTGTTTTCTAGATCCTGCTGAGAGGTATCCTAATTTACCAGGTATCTGTTTGATTAATTGGAATCCTGTTGTAACCAATTTCAGGGACAACAATGTTGAAACAGCCTCCCCGGCCCATTTATATCTGTGCTATAGATGGCATTAGCAAAGAAAATATATTCTAGAAACACATTTGGAACCTGATATGTCAGGGGAGTAGTGACAGCTTTAGAAAAATTTACCTCTAGTTTGCCAGTTCAAATCCAGCCCTGGTCATTAATGTTCAAATATTTTTACCCTCTGATGGCAGTTTACTGGCCAATATGAAGTGAGCTTGGTGAATTTCCAGTTGACAGGTATTCATATCACAGTTGCCACTAACTGACACTTATTCTCATCAGGGAGCCAGGACCAAGAGAGGACATTGAGGTAACTTTTCTGACCCTTCTCTGAGAAAAGGCCCATTTCTGGGCTAGCTTGTAGCACCACTATCTGGGATGTGCCTCTTCTGTGAGAAGATTTAGGAGTTCCGTACCCAGTTCTATCAAGAGCATTAACTTGCCATGCACAAAACATGTAGAAAAAATAAAACCCAAAAGAACAGCTTTGAAGGGATGGGATTTACTTTATTCAGCATGATTGCAATGGGCCTCTCTGTTGGATTCTACAGATGCGTTTAAGTGAAATACTACACATCCCCCTTTATTTTCTTCCTTTTTTCCATTCTAGTGAACTTTACTGTTGCTTTTTTAAAAATGAAGCTCAAGGATCATATTTGATTGCATGGGACAAACCATTTTAAGTGGTAGGCTTAAGGATGGAAAAAATGAAAATTACGTAATTTAATAATGAACCGCAACAATGGAGTAAGAAATCTCTCTGTGGCATTGCTGACAATGATCATCTCCGGATGCCAGCACTGTTGGCTGTGAGGATCCAAGATTTTCCCCTTGCCAACGCAGATCTTGCGCATGACTGTTTCCAAGACTTTCCAAGTGCAAACAGCACACTGGCTGGTTTGCATTACTCTGCTGCATATCCATTAGTTTGCTATGAAAGACTTTTACTTTAAACAGATTTTAAAAATTGGCATATGCATATTTAATACAGGCATGGAACATCTTTCCATAAGCATCGTGTCTACCCTACATGAAAAGCATGTGGACCAAGTTGCAGGTCTAGATGTATGTGAGCAGTTTGCCAATGAGAAGTTTGCACTCGGTGCATATTTAGGATTCAAAATTGAGGGATTCTTGGCCTTTCCCCACCCAAAGTCAGCCTTGTGACCAGTTGTGACCCCAATCCCACAGTGCCTCATGGTCACTGTTTGATTGGCTAACTCCCCAGGCCTGGGGCCTCTAAGCCTGGTAGTTAGGGGCTGGACATCTGTGTGGAAAGCCTTCACATCCTGGACACCTGAAGTGATGGGGAGGGGAGTTTCAGGGACCATCATGTCATGTCAAGTTAAGCTGAGGCATATGAGCTGTAACCTTTGTACATAAATAGCATCTTTACTTCTTAAAAGTCCATTCGGAAGACTCCTGTTTTGTGAATTGAAGGAGCTGCCCAATTTAGGCACAATCCAACAGCTATTGGAGTCAGTGGGCAAAATTTTGACTCTGCTGAAGTCAATGGCAAAACTGCTGTTGACTTCAGTAGGGCTAGGATTTCACTCAGTAGTGAAATGGGCTGGATCTTAAACTGACCTTTCAAATAGACATCTCACCGCGTTCCTCCTGTGCTGCAAACAGAGGATTAACTTATGCATTTGAAAAATATTCATTTTAACTTCCGTTAGCTAGGGAAGATGGACCTGGTAATGTAAGAAACTAAGCTCCCATCTTCGTGAAAGTTCAATTATCAAGGAATAAGACCAATAAAGGAGGAAAGAGAAATATATAAAATACACAATACATAGAGAAGGGAATTCTTTCTAAATGGATAATTCTTCAGTTTTCCACCAGGCACCAGCTGATTATTAAGGAGACCCTTGCTACTCGCTACTGCTTGTGATGGTGCATGACTCAAAATAATAATAGTCCTTCGCATTTATGTTTAAGGAGCTCCACAAATATTCTACCGAATTCTGCTCATCTTCCTCACAGGAAGAGTTGCAGTGACCTCAGTGGGATGACCTGTGTGATTTAGGAGCACAGGCTTTGGCCCAGTGTCTATTTAAAGTTTCAGAGTAACAGCCGTGTTAGTCTGTATCCGCAAAAAGAAGAACAGGAGTACTTGTGGCACCTTAGAGACTAACAAATTTATTAGAGCATAAGCTTTCGTGGACTACAGCCCACTTCTTCGGATGCATATAGAATGGAACATATAATGAGGAGATATATATACACACATACAGAGAGCATAAACAGGTGGGAGTTGTCTTACCAACTCTGAGAGGCCAATTAATTAAGAGAAAAAAAGCTTTTGAAGTGATAATCAAGCTAGCCGAGTACAGACAGTGTGATAAGAAGTGTGAGAGTACTTACAAGGGGAGATAGAGTCAACGTTTGTAATGGCTCAGCCATTCCCAGTCCTTATTCAATCCTTTGTTGATTGTGTCTAGTTTGCATATCAATTCTAGCTCTGCAGTCTCTCTTTGGAGTCTGTTTTTGAAGTTTTTCTGTTGTAATATAGCCACCCGCAGGTCTGTCACTGAATGACCAGACAGGTTAAAGTGTTCTCCCACTGGTTTTTGAGTATTTTGATTCCTGATGTCAGATTTGTGTCCATTAATTCTTTTGCGTAGAGACTGTCCGGTTTGGCCAATGTACATGGCAGAGGGGCATTGCTGGCACATGATGGCATATATCACATTGGTAGATGTGCAGGTGAACGAGCCCCTGATGGTATGGCTGATGTGATTAGGTCCTATGATGATGTCACTTGAATAGATATGTGGACAGAGTTGGCATCGGGGTTTGTTACAAGGATAGGTTCCTGGGTTAGTGGTTTTGTTCAGTGATGTGTGGTTGCTGGTGAGTATTTGCTTTAGGTTGGGGGGTTGTCTGTAAGCGAGGACAGGTCTGTCTCCCAAGATCTGTGAGAGTAAAGGATCATCTTTCAGGATAGGTTGTAGATCTCTGATGATGCGCTGGAGAGGTTTTAGTTGGGGGCTGAAGGTGACAGCTAGTGGTGTTCATCAGAGATCTCAGAGTTGGTAAGACAACTCCCACCTGTTTATGCTCTCTGTATGTGTGTATATATATCTCCTCATTATATGTTCCATTCTATATGCATCCGAAGAAGTGGGCTGTAGTCCACGAAAGCTTATGCTCTAATAAATTTGTTAGTCTCTAAGGTGCCACAAGTACTCCTGTTCTTCTTTTTGTCTATTTAAACTGTCACACCACTAAATAAGTGTTATCATCCCCTGGAAATCCCAGGTGGAGATGTTGTAACTTTCCCAAGGCTGTAGGCGGAAATCAGGGTTAAAATCAGGATGTGTTGATTACCTGGGGTTGAGTTCCTCAGCCCGCGCGTTATGTGCTCTACGCCAGATGACTGAGCTTTCATTTTAAAAAGTAAAGAAAAATTGCCTGGGATTTCTCATCCTGCTTTTCCATGCATTCATTCATGCCATGTCCTGCTTTTGTGCAGTCCGTACAGCAAGTTGTAAATGAGATACAAGGGGAGGGGGGAACCCATCTGTTACTGCACAAAGACTGCAGATGACTCTGTGTAATTAATGCTCTGCTGTGCTGTCCTGTTTGCTGGATGCTGTATCACCAACATCCCACATCCACCTCAGGCAGAGAGCGATGGGCAAAGAAGTTCCCTTTGTCCCTGTGGTCAAATCTACCAGGAAAATTCCAAGCAGCCTATGAAAAGTTTTCAGTTTATTTGACATTATTCTTACTTCACCCTTGGGTGTTTTATTCTTTTTTCTCCCTCCCCTATCCCGCAGGGAACCTGGACAGTGAAGGGAACTGCTCCCAGATCATCCTTCCTGAATGAAAAACTGTAAAATTGAGCCAGTTGTGCAACTGGAGCAAATCGGTGCAGCTCCATGGACTTCTACTGCTACTTACACCAGTGGAGGATTGGGTGCATTGTCTTCACCTTTGTAAAGGGATGATCTCATTTGCAATCCTTACATTGTCTTAGGTTTGCTTGTAAGCCTGTGTATTCTTTGAAAGTGTAGGGTTTCCCGTACAGTGCAATTGCGCCTTCGAAAACAAAACAGGAACATTAGCAGCCAAGCCTTCCACAGCTGCTCTGTGGTAAAAGACCTGAGCGTTATGAAGGATAGAAAAGACTTTGGCTTCAAGTTTCTAGGAGGTTATTAAACAACACAAAGAAAAGGAAAAGATTTCTTCAAACCATGGAAAGATTGTGTGATAGTTTCCTGTTAAAGTGATTTCACTGTCGAATTCGGTGTGTCGTCTTTGTTGGATTGCCAAAGAGATGGCAGGATAGTCACACAAGCCAACCCAGTGTTTCTTTCCTGCCTACTAACAAGTTACATGGGTGATAAAGACCATAAGAGTGCTGGAAGGGCTATAAAACTACATGCCTCAGAGATTAAACCAATCTCTAACTATTTGTGGTTATAAGAGCCTATCTGGGGATCAGATTAGCCCAGAGCTACCTTACATGGGGTTTCTTGCACCTAGACTGACCCTGGGGAGTGAAGACCTTTGTATATTTATAGAATACATACATGCTTCAGCCCTCCCACCTTAATACCAATGCCAAGGAAATCTTTGTGAGGTTCTTCTGGTAGAAATTCCTCCAGGTTATTCAGTTGGAGGAGGTGGGGTGTATTCTCACATGCAATAGACTGAACGACTCACTCTTGACTCCCACAAATCCCTGGTGATCAGCTGGAGACTGGAGTCATTTTCAGAGGTGGGTTACCTCATTGGCAGTCCTGGTACCTATTACGTTCACGGCACACACACAAAAGTTAGACAGAAAACATAAAATACTCTTGTTGAAAGGTTGTAATGTAACACTACTTTATTTCTTAGAATTCAGAACCATAACACACAAGAACCCCAAACCAGAGAAAGACAAAGCAGGCCGCTCCCTAAAACAGAGAAGCCCAGCTCACCCCACATTACTCTAAATTATCTGTCTGCTGCTAGGCCCAGATCACACGCTTCCCTACAGAGCCGTTTAGCCTGCAAGCAGGACCAGGAACGCCCCCTCAGCAATTAGTGACAGCTTACCATTTCAATACACCACAGTTCCCAGTAGCTCCCCCTCCTAAGTCCCACCTTATCAGATAACCTGTGGCCATTACCTGCCCTGCCCTCTGTGATGTGATGCGTCATCCCTGAACCAGAGCCTGATGAAGCCACATGTGATGATAAGTCATTCCTCTATGAGGTTCCAGCCAGTCCACAAGCCAGAAGCTGGTCTGGTGACTCTCAAGTATATAAGCCTCACAGGAGAAACAGTTGCTCAGTCTCGCCAGTGTCACTTCATGGCTTGGAACTCTCCCCAGACGGACAGTGGTGACAGATACTACAGGCCTTAGTCTGCTCTTGCTCCAGCCTTGTTCCCAGCCTTACTCTTGCCTGATCAGGGGGAGGGATAGTTCAGTGGCTTGAGCATTGGCCTACTAAACCCAGGGTTGTGAGTTCAATCCTTGAGGGGGCCATTTAGGGAACTGGGGTAAAAATGTGTCTGGGGATTGGTCCTGCTTTGAGCAGGGGGTTGGACTAGATGACCTCCTGAGGTTCCTTCCAACCCTGATATTCTATGATTCATTCCTGACTCTGGCTTTGACCTCTGGCTCCAGATCTGCTGCCACCACATTGACTACTGACTCCCATTACTCTTACCACTAGGCCTGACCCTCCACATTTCTGACCCACACTCCTTGTGAAAGGGAGAAAGACCCTCATCCTGTATGGGGCTGTGTGGAAGACATAACATGCCCTAGTGCTGCAGGTTCCGCAAGGCAGGGAGCGGAGATGGCATTCACCACAGCTCTCTGACACTTTTTGTCAGAAAACGTTGCTGACCAAAATGCCATTTTTAGACGTGCTTGAAAATTTCTGTGTTGCTCAAAATCTTCTCATTTTCCACAGAGCGATTCAAAATGAAAAAGTCCAACTCCGGTCGATTGGAAAGGAGGGAAAAAGTATTCTAAAGCAGTGGTTCTCAAACTCAGGAAGGACGGCCCTCGGCCCGCGCCACTTCACGCAGCCCCCATTGGCCTGGAGCGGCAAACCGTGGCCAGTGGGAGCCGCGATCGGCCGAACCTGCGGATGCGGGAGGAAAACAAACCGTCCCGTCCCGTCAGGGGCTTTCCCTGAACAAGCGGTGGCCCTAGTTTGAGAACCACTGTTCTAAAGCATCTAAAAAGGAAAAAATTGCGGGGGGGGATTATCATCTCTTCCCCTCCCCACAATTTTGTTTCAACTCCATTCAGTTTCAATTGCAATGAAAGACTTTTCCCCCCCAAAATCAATATGAATTTTTTTTTCATTTTGTTGCAAACTGGAAAGTTTTCAGAGGAATTTTTTTTTCCATTTCATTCATCATTTTCCATGAGAAAGACTTCCCTGAGGTGCGCTGCTCTACCCAGTGTGTAGCCATCTTCTCCCCACCCCCAGCCTGCCCAGTCCCCACTCCCCGGCCCAGACCAGCAAGGTGGATTGCCAAGGGTATTGAGAAGTGTGGGGGGGAAGGGCAATAGCACAAAAATAGCTGACTCCGCCTTCCCAGATCCATGGCGGAGCGCCGAGCGGAATGGACAGAGCACCGTTTTCCCCAGTCCCAATGTGACTCAACCTCTTGCGATCAGAAGGGGGAGTCGTGGTGCCTATTTATCACTTGGCTCTTTGCTGCTGTATTTTTCCCTTCAGAAGAGGCCCATCCTAGCAACCTGCCAAAAGCCAATGGAAGGAATTGGGTCGTTCAGAGGGTGACATCCCCCAGATCCCAGGATTTTCGGTTTGGGCTGCTTCAGTACCCTAGGAAAGCCCACAGCTCGCTCTCCTTTTCTATTCTGACTCAGCCTCCTCCTGGCAGGGATTATACCCGCCGATCAAAGGGAAAGCTGCAGACCAGCCGACCGCCTATTCTTCCTGACCAATGAGCTTGACAGCCTTCTTTTCAACCCGGCTCACATTACCAGCTGCCCCAGAATGAGGAAGCTGGACTCCGCACCGGGCCTGCGTTGGGGGGTGATCAAGGGGCGTGCGGAGGGGTGAGACGAGGGACGGGGAAGGGAAAGAAGCAGCTCCCACAAACTATGGAGAGTTAATCCTGTTTAGCACATGTATATTATCAATGAGTGTGTGTGGCCGAGGAGGGAGAACCCCCAAGGCAGACAAAGAAGGCATTCATATGTGGGTCACGGTATAAAAAGATGGCACAGTCTGTTGCTGGTTTGACTCCAAATACTTCTTCGTATTCAAACTAAGAACCCCACCTCCGCTTTGTCCCCAAACTTCCTTGGCTTCTCTCTCCTCTGACCAAGAGCCTGGTCTCGTATTCTCAGCACCTCTCAAGCTCCTTGGCTCCAGTGGGAGTTTGAAGCATAGCAGGTTTCAGGATTAGACCCACAGGGCCATGAGCAGCTAGATCCAAATACCCTGAGAGTTCGGGGCTCAGTTCAGATCCTGGGTTGGCTCATCGTGGACTTACAGCTATGTTTTCAAAAGAAGCTCAGCGCCTGAGTTTCAAGAACTCAGCACCCTTGACGGGGGCCAGATTTTCTTAAGCACTCAGCCCCAAACGTGCACCCAACGCTCTGCGCGCTTAGGAAAATCTGGCCCCAGTTACGGGTGCTGAACCGATATGAAAATTCTGCCCAGGGAGGCCAGAAGCTCAGGAATGGTTTTGGCTTCTGCATCATGTTTCCGGCTCAACTCGAGCTGTGGCTTTGTGATAGTTCCTCAGACGTGGGAGGAGCCTCTTCATCCAGACCTTGATCAGGATTTTTTAGGTTCCTCCTTCTTGATTTAACTATACAATGCAATTGCACCTTTCCCCAGAAAGTCTTTACTTCCATGTGGAAGGATGAAAAGGAATCTGAACCCAGAACTCCTTTTAAATAACAGCAAGTGGATAAAAGGCCTGGGCTGGAATAAGTCATTTGAAACGCATAAGGAATCTCAGGATTGAATCTACGGGCCGTCCCTTTAGAGAAAAAGTGAAATGTATTTTGGACAAACCACTTGACTGCTAATGAACCACAAACACATACATTGCTCCTTAATTTGCATTCAGTGCCAGAGGAGAGACACTGTCTTTAATGAGCACTGCCAGCCACTCTTACAGCACCAACTCCCCAGCCTGCAATCCATCCACGGACCCCACTGCTGGCTAAATCCCCAGGCTTGGGATGCCGATCACGTTGCACGAGATGACTCCAGCTCTCACTTCCCCACCCCCCGTGAGGTTCTTGCATTCGGCCTGCCGTCGCTGCAGGAGCCAGAGGGCGGTGGGGCTCCTCTGATCCCCATACTGTACATGCACGTAGCTTTTAATCCAATTACGCAGCTCCTGCTCCTTGACAGAGCCTCTTTTTTCTTCATTTGCTTTCAATAAGGAAGCATAATTCGTTTGGGCGCTTTCCAGAGTTGCAGGAACAGGGCCTTTGCTTACTTGTGTCGCTTGTGCCTGGAAAGCTGAGCATGGGCTCCGCGTCGATTTGAGGAGGAGGCTGGAAATGGCCCCATGATGCCATTATTTTTAAATAACGCTTTTAAAACCCTATTAAGCAAATTAAATTTCAAGAGCCGTCTCACTCCCTCCTTCTGGTAAGCCCCCACCCCCTTCCTCCCATTTTAAATTGGCACCTTCGCATGCACTTTCCCATTGGCTGGCTCTAAGAGAACCCATCAGACATTGATTTTGACACTTAACAGAATTAGAAATGCCGGCCATCCATACCTCTCTGGCCTTTCACAGGGCAATGAGCACCGGCTGTAACACCATTAGGATGCTGCCTTTTCTCACAGAGCTACTCTTATAATTACATTTACTGTGTAGCACTTCCCCACCACACACCCTCATTTCCTCAGGCAAACACAGCAGGGCGCTGATTTGCTGGACCTGAATCCACCCCTATCAGCAAGTTTCAACATGATCTCCGACCTCAGATAAAGCAGACATTCCGTGTGCCTGATTCTCCTCTCTGGTATTCCCGGGTAAAACCGGAGAAGCGCTGTTGGAGCTTCACGGGTTTAATCCACTGCAGGCTATAGGTGAACCAGGTTCATGTCTTATACACTTACAGTACAGCCGTACAGACTAGTATTGCTGCAATTAAGTAATGCTAAAAGCACTGGGTGATCTAAGGACTTCACTGAACCTCTCTTGTAGACACCTAATAAACAATCATATGTAAAGTCCTGATGTGCCCAGCAAGGAGGTATTGTTAGGGTTGCCAACCCTCCAGGATTGCCTGGGAGTCTCCCGGAATCAGAATCAATCTCGTGGTGGCCATTGAAAGTAATCCGGGAAATTTTAATAGGCCACTAAAAGTCCAGTTGGTGGCACAGTGGGGCTAAGGCAGGCTCCCTACCTGCCCTGGCTCCGCGCAGCTTCTGGAAACGATCGGCACCGCCTTCTGGCTCCTAGGCGCAGGGGCAGCCAGGGGGTCTCTGCATGCTGCCCCCACCCCGAGCACTGACTCTGCAGCTCCCATTGGCTGGGAACCGCAATCAATCGGAGCTACGGGGGTGTGCCTGCAGGCAGGGGCACTATGCAAAGCCACCTGGCCACTGCTGAGCCTTGGGCCCGGACATGCCAGTCACTCCTGGGAGCTGCCCAAGGTAAGCGTTGGCTGGCAGGAGTCCACACCCCTCACCTCCTCCCGCACCCCAACCCCCTACCCCAGCCCCCTCCCACCCTCAAACTCCCTCCCAGAGCCTGCACCCCACACCCGCTCCTCCACCCCAACCGCCTACCCCAGCCCAGAGTCCCCTCCCTCACCCAAACTCCCTCACAGAGCCTGCACCCCACACGTCCTCCTGCCCCAGACCTGAGCCCCCTCCCATACCTCAACCCCCTGCCCCAGGCCTGAGGCCTCTCCTGCACCCCAAACCCCACCCCAGAGCCCGCACCTCCAGCCAGAGCCTTCACCCCCCTCCCGCACCCCAACCCCCTGCACCAGCCTGATGAAAGTGAATGAGGGTGTGGGAGAGTGAATGACAGAGGGAGGGATTGGGGTCTCAGAGAAGGGGCGGGGCAGGGCAGGGCCTCAGGGAAGGGGTGGGGCAAGGGGGCGGGGCAAGGGTGTTTGGGTTTGTGCGATTAGCAATTTGGCAACCCTAGGTATTGTGAACCTGCAGAATGCAGTGACTAGCTGCCCTGTTGCTCTGCTGGGTTCCCAACCACTGAATCAAGTAACTGACTATCCACAGGAAATAAAGTAAGTGAAAAATAGGGCTTAAAGGTGAACTGAACCACTTTTAAAGTGATGTGTTTTGCCCTATGGCCTGATTCAACGATCATCGAAATCAATGACAATCTTTCCACCGACGTTAGTGGGCTTTGGATCAGGCCCTATTTGATGCAGATAATGCGGAGTTAGTTAGCAGGAAAAGCAATTCTATATTGGTAATCAAATTCCCAAGCAAGCTCACTCAGGGCCTCGGTGGGTTAGCATGAAGTTAGGGAAGCATGATATGTCCTGTACACAGCATTTATCCATTTTACAGTGTCTGTGATCCCAAGCCAGATGCAATAGGGAATGGAGGCACAGGGTTAAAAATTACCCATAATTATGATTTAAACTGTTAAACTACTCAGCACCGGGAACCCTGGTGAGGTCATATTTAAAGATTAATCAAATATATATTTGAAAATCTACTTCCCTTTACTTATTTGCCAGGATCAGAGACTAGGGGCCATGTAAGAGCTACAAAAAGATAATTAACTGAAATAGGCAACATAGGTTCTAAGAACTGACACATTTTGTTCCGTTTTAAACTGTAAAAGTCTCCGTAACTGTTGAGACTACACAAGTATTATGTGTGGTTAAGGATTGTGAAAATTAAAAAAAAAAATTAAATGTATTTGCCAAAGCTTTTTGGTTCACCAGCCTTTATCGTTGTTTCTGCTGGAATGCAATAGGAGTTGGTATCACGTTGTTCCCACCATATAACTTCTCAAAGTACAGACAATTGATGCAAATGACGCTACCCATTAGCAATAAATGCTTTCACCGTCTCCAACTCTATAAATCTCTAAACATCACAAAAAGCTACTTCTTAGTGCCTCCCATGAGAGATTAGAGATGGGACTTCCGTGGACACAACTGGTAGTAGTAAGGAGGGTTTTTTTTCCCTCTCACTCTCTTTCTTTCTTTAATAGCTGTTTTGGGAATGGACATTTGGAGAAAAAAAACATTGAAAATTAAATCCACTTCCCCTTGCAGTGTGTTGTTTCACTTACATTGTTTTTTAGATAGATATTGTCCCTGAAGAAAATTAATCTTGGAGATGATTTTTGTGTGATTTGCACTCCTTGTTATTTTTCAGGTCCTTTCTGCAAATGCTAGTAGAGTAAATTCAGCATAAGAGTCCCTTGACTTATGGATTTAGTTTTAAGTGATTATTTGCATTTGTGGTACAAGAGGATACACTTGGAAACACACACACCTGACAGAAATGGCCTGCACAAAGTACAATACAAGGTGGGAGATTTGCATCAGGGTTTATAAAGGGAATACATGTAACAAATAGAAGATACAGTCCCCCTTTATCCTGTTCTCTATATGCTAAGGGCCAAATTCTACTCTCAGCTTCATTGTTGCCAACCCCCAGTGACCTCAGATTAATAGAGCAGATATCGGAGTTACTTTATTTCAAGAAAAATTACTTGCCCACATTTTAAAAGCTCTCTCTCTGTTCCACACTGCAAATAATCAAGCCTCCTGCCCACTCAGAGATGCTCTTCAGAATCTCCGTCTCTCTCTTTGAGAGATGAGACTTTGGAACCTGGCAGAATTCATGGAAGAAAGAAACATGGCTGCTGTCCAGGACCCCAGAATCGGGTTCAGTCCATTCACAACAGCTCTGCTATCTAACTCCAACATGCCCGTCTCTTTAAAAAACACACCCAACCCACAGGGATGCTGCTTCCAGCGGCTTTCGCTGTGATGCTGCGTCAGCGAAGTGCCAAAGTGGGAGCAGACATTTTTTAAAGTGACTCAGCAAATGCGTCGTTGACGAGGCCACTGTGCAACCCGATCTCTCCTCGTCAATTGGCCAGCATCAATCCTCCCAAACCCCAAAGCCTGGGCCTTTGGGAGAAACATGAGGCTGTGGGGGCAGATGGGGTGTGAGGACTCAGGACTTGGGGGGAGGGGCTGAGTGGTGACAGCAAACACATTTTTCATGGAGACCTACCTGAGCTCCTTTAAAGTCTCCCAACTTTTCCTCTGGTGAGTAGTTTTCAGGATAGCAATAGCAGGAGCTGCCTATGTCACTTATCTCCAGCACGTCATTTTCTGCAGTTTTTGCTCCAGTACAGCTGCAAAGTGTTAATGGAATAATACTTAACAGCTACTTGTGAATGGGGCTTTCAAAAAAGCATTAATTAATGCTGCCAGGTAAAGTACAGCCTTAATTATCTAGATATCAATAATAATTACACAGTAACTGTGCTTGTCTTATAAATCATATTATGGGCCTTATTTGCCGTTGGTCTGGTCCTTGCGTAAACATTTCTGCCAGTGCAAAATAAGCGTAAATTATTATTTGTATCACAGTAGCACTGAGGAACACTACATTGTGCTGGGAGCTGTACAGACACAAAACAAAACCCCCAACCCCAAGAAAGTAAATAGTTACAGATCAAAATGACAGCATTACAGTCACTCTGCTCTGGTGTAAGTGATGATACAAGGCAATGGAGAATCAGGCCCTCTGCCTTGGACTCTTTTGTAAATTAATTTTATTCTCATCAAACCTGAAGAATATGCAGTATCTGTCTCAATATGTTGAGCTGAATGTCTTTTGTTGTACACCTAGCCCGTAGTTAAACTCACTCCCAATGAACTCAATAGGAACTTTTCCCAACTAAGTTTAAGCCACGCTAAAAGAGTGTAGGTCTTTGTCACTCCTTTAGTGGCTAGTCCACATAAGAGGTTAAGAGTCTACTACATCTGACAGCTAATGGAGTTATGCCTTTAGCTCATGGCTTTATCACTGGTAGTTGCATGTTCAAACCCTATTGCTGGCCCTGGGGGGTTATTACCTGAGATCTGAGTAAAAGCCAAGTAAGTGCCTCAGACTCTGACCCAGTCTGAATGCAGAAGCTTTAGCAGGCAACAACTTATTGCTCTTATCCAATTCTCACCCCAGCCGGAGAGGATACGAACACTTTTTACATGCTTTTTGCATAATACTTTGGGTTCTATTTTCATCACAGCTTCATCCATCTCACTAAGAGAGAGAGAGGCCACTTCATGGCATTGCCACTGGTCCTGCAGTGCCACCTGAATCCAAGTGCAGCCACAGGAACCTTACAAAGGCTAGTAGTTCTTCTCTTCTTCTCCGCGGCAAGCAGCCCTCGTCCCTGCTCTATCATACATGGTGCCTTCTTCCATCACGTCCTTCCGTGGCTAGTGCGACTGAGATTTAGGCTTCTTCAAACACGTCCAAGTTGTTTTTCCTCTCTCCCTTGTGGTTATTTTCTCCTGTCTCTGGGTGTGATACAAAGCAGACACCCTTTCCAGGGTTACCCTCTTGCTTTCCCTTCTGCTTTATGGCCCTGCTCCAAAGTCCAGTTCACTCATTTCCATTGACTTCCCTGGGCTTTGGATCAGGCCCTAAACCTGCTTATTAATCTGATCCTGCCTGCATAAGTCCCCCGGAAGTCTGTCTTTGGTTCATACTTCAGCAGGGTTGCAATGGGGCAGGAATTTTTTATCCATTAGGAAAGGAAAGCTGATCTGTCTCGTCCATGCTCCTTTGACCATCTGCCCTTGTGGACCACCACTGGTTTCCAAAATTTTCCTTTCTTAAGCTCACAGGGCACTCGCTTTTTGTTGCTGTCTGAGCAAACCCATTGGGCTCAGTCTTGGCTTTTGTAGTCTGTGGAGAACTTGGCAGGAGCTGTGCAGTAAAGAACTATATCTGTGTAAGACATAATGCCTCCAGGGTCATGCACGTTTACTGACAACCTTTGCCACATTTGCATTCCCCTTCCAGTGCTACCCTGGAATGGGGACAGGGCCATAGCGATAGTCCCACTGTGTCCCCACATCGGTCTGTGTAGCACTACTAGAATTCACAGGAAGCACAAGGGTACCTTCGGGCAGCTTCCTGCACATGGCCACTAGGTGGGGAAAGGAATGCCTAGGTTTTCTTGCTACCGTAAGGCTATCCCTGGGTAAATGTAATTTGGCTCTTTAATGTCGCTGCATTTGGCTAAGGCCCTTTGGACTGAGTCTCTCTTAAATGATCCAATAGCCAATGTCACTATCAGTGAGCCCAAGTCAAAATTTGGATCCAGAGCAATCCATTCCCAGCCACAGTGCTATGTTTGGACCCAAGAGTTTTTCAGGTTCATCACTAATCAATGATAATCGTACAGGTGTTTAGACACTATGGTGGTGAGGGCCATAGAAGTACCCTGGGAAAGTATCAAGGAAAGAAATACTTTATTATGGACAAAAGTGTGTTACAAAAGGGAACCTTTAAAGAACAATGTAAATATCATATCTTCCAATTGCAGGCTTTAAAAAAAAAAAACCCACCACAACTAACACAGGCTTGGGTATTTGGTTTTTGGCAAAGCACGTCTGCTTTTCCCTTGTCAGGAGGTGCAAGTTGATTGCTGGAGCCAGGAACCCCTCTTTTTGGCTAAATACCTATTTCTTTTTTATTTTACTAGCACACCATCGAGGAGCAAAGCTGAGCAGAGATGAATTATGTGTGGCGGAACTGGGGGCTTAATGAATAGAAGACTTATAGAATTCACTTGATGTTGGCACATTAATACACTTTTTCCTGTACACTGAAGGTAAGGTCTATGATTTTCTCACATAAAGGGGGTGGGGCGGAGGAGGAAAAAACCCTCAAGACTCAGATTGTAAGGTTATTTAAGCAGTTTGATCATTCTGTTCAAATGACATGGGAATGAACCCAACCTAGACGTAGCAGGACATTGTCAAGGTGGAGGGGAGCCAACCTTGATGTACTTTCTTTGGTTTATAGACTGGCCAAGTGCTTGTAACCCCTTGAACTATGGAATACATGTTTTTTCAGAACAAATGGTTTTATGCTTGCTTTTATTTGAAAAGAAAAAAGTGGAAGTGTCAATAACCCAGCTCTCCTGAGCAATTCTAGAGCAACAAACCCAAACCCAAATCTGGCTTAGTGAGTCTGGGCCCCCATCACCAGTGTAGGAGCCATGGAGTGAATACCATATATACTCTTAGTAATGGCAAATGTTTTTGTATTTCCCCTGGTTGCATAAGTACTGCACACTAGAAGTGGAAATCTGTTTAAACAGAGCCCTGGATCTGTAAGTAAGTGTACATTGACTTACTTCTCATACTGAGCCAATATTATAGAAAACAAGTTTGTTTATCAGGTGTGATTGATTAAGATTATGATCCAAAATCCATGCGTCAGGAATGTATTGTAACATGATTTAACAAGGAAGAAGGATGAGTCCTACAGATGCTTAGCTACATGTGCGGGAGATTTACTTTAAAGATTGTTTGCCTTAACAGGAAAATTATAATCATGTTGTTTCATTAAACAAAGCAATTGTGCAATTTCCACAAGGCAAACTGTTTCTTACTCTATTCACTAGTATTAAGAAGAGGTCGTCTTGTTACCATTGATTAGCAGCAGACATCCACTCACGGTTTGGCACAGAGCAAGTTCATTCATAATAGAAAAGCACGGCATTTCTCAGAATAGGTTTTGCAGTGACTGACTTGGCAAAGGTAAAACATGGAAAGCATTTCTGCCCAATGTCAAACATTCACCTTCTGACAGCTCCAAAGGATGTCTATCCTTCAAGTGATGGCTTGAGCCCCACACTCCCCAGGCTGCAACATCAGAGATGTAAGCGGATGTGCATGGGTGAAATGCAAGATAAATCATGTCCATATATTGCTGAGCAATGGAGTAACAACAAGAATGCTGATGTACCAGAAATTCATCATGAACTGATAACTGGTAGTAGTGAGAGAGGAGGAGGAAATATAACAGCGGAGAAGCCTAAAGTTCCACGTTGCATCTCCTGTAGTGTTGAAGAAAAGACTCCCCCAATCCCTCCTCCCATCTGCCCATCTGACTTCATTACAAACAGCCCAGAGAGCTGTCATGGACTCTCTTAGCACATACACATACCACTCCCCAGAGCTTGGTAACTATCTAGCATTGTCTCTTTGATAGGCATGTAGGAAACAAATGAGGACGAGAAGATGTCTGAAGGGTCCATTAACATTGTTAGGTTAGATGCGTTGACAATAAGTCGATTCTTTTTGACATGACTGTCGCAGTAATGAAGGTACATTTCGGGATGACTCTTCTTAATGTACGATAAGATATGGATGGCCTGTGTCTTTCTGACACATGTCCAGTATATCAAAGGGTGGCATAAGAAAAGATTGTTTTATTGACACACTAATAGGAGATAAAGTTTAAGATTAATGATGCTGCTGCCTTTTTCCTGTCTTGTTTTTGAGAGGACGGGGGCAGATCCTCTAGAGAAGAAAGAATCAGTGTTCTACCTCCTGAAAGAAAAATGAACACCCACCAAGACCCATAGTAAAAGGTCCCTCTTTTCTCTAGAGTCTGAGAAAAGACCTTCACAGGGAGAATGTGCGAGATCTTGAAAATCATTCTACAATTCTCCCTCGTTCTTTGGCTGCAGTGTTTGGAGTGATCCTTTGCCAGATTCTTCTTTGATTCATAAAAGTGATGTTCTAGTAGGGTGAACAGACTGCAAATGTGAAAAATCGGGACGGGAGTGGGGGGTAATAGGAGCCTATATAAGAAAAAGACCCAGAAATCGGGACTGTCCCTATAAAATCGGGACATCTGGTCACCCTATGTTCTACTGCAATGAGCAAATATACAGAGGGGCTGTAGTGCTCACAGAAGGAAGCAATGCATG
Organism: Trachemys scripta elegans; assembly: GCF_013100865.1. Taxonomy (NCBI): domain Eukaryota; kingdom Metazoa; phylum Chordata; order Testudines; family Emydidae; genus Trachemys; species Trachemys scripta. The sequence continues at coordinate 2,516,100 of NC_048305.1, forward strand.
GCTGGGGAAGAGTATGGCTGCCTCAAGAGGAAGACAGTTTTAAGTGCATGTCTTACTGGTGTAATCAGTGGTGTCGACAACAGTCTGGGATGAGGTGGAAGCAAATGAGAAATGCTTTGTGATTCATCCTTTTTTCCTTGCAAAATCCATGGACTCAGCATCACCCTTCCTCTGCGTTCTGCACTTACTGATACTAGATACACTAGAACATTATTGTCTCATTGTTTCCTTGTTTGTATTCACCTGCTGTCTCGTGTCATTACACTTACACTCTAAGAACTTTGGGACCATCTTTCTGTTCTGTTTGTACAGCACCTGACGCAGTGGGCCCCTGGTCCATGACTGGGGTTGCCAGACACTATCACAACACAAATTATTAATGTTTAAATATTATTAATAATAATGATATCAGAACATAGGGATGCAAGATATTATGTCTGACTAATTTTAAAATATTCTTCATATTATTGTTTGGCAGCAGGGTAATTCCAATAGAAAAACTCCACATAATTGGTTTATAAATGAAGGCAGCATAGAAAGGAAATTATAATCCACCAATTTTACCGTTTGGCTTTTTCATTTGTTATATTTTGTAATGAATATAAAGTTTATATTTTATAAGCTGGAGCAGGAGGGGCCCAATTCCATCCCATCTTTAGATTCATGGAGATACGCAATGCTGCCCTTTGGTTAGTTCAGAGGAATGAGCATCAGGATTCCTGGGTTCTGTTCTGCACTTTGCCACTGACTCACTGCAGGGCCCTGGGCATCGGCATTCCTACCTTCCATTTGTTTAGCGGAGTGAGCTAAGTACTGTCTTGGTGAGAAACTAAGGTTTTGGTTTTTACCTGTCTCTAATCAAAACACAATGACATGTTTAAATGAACACCTCCAAATTTCAGGATGGTTGAATTCCAAGGTCTGAATTCACCAGTGTGGTTTGATTCCACATTGATGCTAAAACCAGAGAAGGGCCCAGGTTTCATTAGAACAGCTGCTTTCCTGGTATTTCAAGACAGCAGAAATCTCTCAAGACACCCAGTCTCTCAAGATATCTGCTGCTCTTGGACCAAATTTTAGAAGAAAATCTCACGTGATTTCAGGCTCAAATCCAAAACCTAAATCTGGATTCCAAACCAGACGACTCAGCCCATCTCAGGTAGAAACTATGAAATCTATTTGACAATCCAGTTTGCAGTTAAAGGGACAGATTCTGAACCGGTTACTTGGGTTAGTGACCAGTCATTCAAATGAGCCTCATTGAGGTCAAGAGATCACAATATGCTCCTTTAATCTTAGTATTTCTAAGTCAACTGTTGTCACCTGACCTTTTTATAGTATTGGAAGAGGTGGGAAAATGTGGGGGGGGAGAAGGTTTTTTGAAAGTTTTCAGTCATTTTCATTCAAAAACAGAATGAACTTTCAGTTTGTATTTTTATTGCCATTTTTTGTTTGCTTGTTTCTTTCCTTTCTCTCCCCCTTTTTGCTGCTGAATGCAATGGAATGGAAGAGACGGTGACCAGGGTTCCTCCCTCACCCCTTTTTTTTAATTCTCTCTCTTTTCCATTTTTACTTCTGTCATTCTGCAGCTTTTGAAAAGTTGTTAAAGGAAAAATGGGGGAAAAAACATGAAAAGAGTATGGGGGTGGGGAAATTGGACAACATTTATGCTATTGCATTCACTGGCTAAAGAAAAACAGGGGGGAAAAGGTAGAAAAGGTGTGTGTGTGTGTGTGTTTAGGGGGAATGGGAGTATCAAAATTTTGAAAATTTTGTTAAAACCCAGACAATGTCTACATACACACACATACAAATGTGGTGGGGGGGGGGAGGTGCTGGCTGCTGAATTCATAAAAGTCTGTTTTTCATTTTAAAAAACTGTATTGAAATTTCAGCTAACTCTAATTATCATCATCACAAGTGACTTTATCTGCAATGCCAACTTTAAGGCCCTTAACCTTCTTCCCTTGGGCAGAGGAAACAGCAGGAAGATCCATTGTTCCCCAAACTGTGATTCTGTCTACACTAAAAACTTAAATCGACCTATATTAGGTCGACTTACAGCCACTGTGGTGGTGCATGTCCACACTACCTTCCTTCGGTCACCAGAAACGCTTCCACTGACCTAAAAGGGGCAGTGTGGGGAGCTGAACGCCTGGGTTTTGCTCAGCTCCACTTGCAAGCTCCCCACCAGGAGTCCAACTCCCCAAAAAGACAGCTAACATCCAATGCTAGTGTGGAATCAAAAAAAAAAACTAACAGGAAGGGGATGCAATGCATGACAGTTTGTTAGCAAAAGTTAGGCTAACTGTAACCCTAATAACGCTAAATTTGCAGAAGCAAGAAATGTGTAAGGCAAGTGGAAAAGAACTGTGTGAAAAGTTGTTGCGACCTTGTGTAAATAACGTGTAAATAATATGGAATGTAGACTAAGAGTCTACATTAGTGAGCAAAACAAAATATTAAAATGATCTATGTATAAACAAAATGCAGCTGTTGCTCATTATTGTCTGTAACAAAAGGTATAAATGCTTGCTGTAATTGTTTACCTGGGAGAGACCTGTTTAGCTCTCTCCCTCTATGCAATTAATAGAAAGAAAATAAAGTATCTAATTTGCTGTACCCAAACAAAAAGTGAGAACTCTGTTATTCTCCGACAATTTGGGGGCTTGTCTGGGATGGCAACGCCCGCAAAGGTACTGGCAGCTGCTACAAATCGTTCCGCTCCAAACCCCATGGCGCCACAATAAAGGTAAAAAACCTTTTAAAATCTCTATTGGGGTGTCAAAAAAAAACTGTCCGTGGGGCCGTCTGTCCCTGTTGGGCTCCCTTCCGGGGTGGAAGCTGGAGGCATGAAGGTAGGCATAGCGGTCGGTGGGTTTTTGGTATAGGGTGGTGTTAACGTGGCCATCGCTTATTTATACTGTGGTGTCTAGGAAGTGGTCCACCCTGGACACACCACACGATCCATCGTCTACAGCCAAGCGCTGAGGTACAATCGCATCTGCTCCAACCCCTCAGACAGAGACCAACACCTACAAGATCTTCACCAAGCATTCTCAAAACTACGATACCCACACAAGGAAATAAAGAAACAAATCAACAGAGCCAGACGTGTACCCAGAAACCTCCTGCTACAAGACAGGCCCAAAAAAGAAACCAACAGAACTCCACTGGCCATCACCTACAGTCCTCAGCTTAAACCTCTCCAACCCATCATCAGTGATCTACAACCCATCCTGGACAATGATCCCTCACTTTCACAGACCTTGGGAGGCAGGCCAGTCCTCGCCCACAGACAACCCACCAACCTTAAGCATATTCTCACCAGCAACCACACACCGCACCATAACAACTCTAACTCAGGAACCAACCCATGAAACAAACCTCGATGCCAACTCTGCCCACATATCTACACCAGCAACACCATCACTGGACCTAACCAGATCAGCTACAACATCACTGGCTCATTCACCTGCACGTCCACCAATGTTATATATGCCATCATATGCCAGCAATGCCCCTCTGCTATGTACATTGGCCAAACTGGACAGTCACTACGCAAGAGGATAAATGGACACAAGTCAGATATCAGGAATGGCAATATACAAAAACCTGTAGGAGAACACTTCAACCTCCCTGGCCACACAATAGCAGATGTAAAGGTAGCCATCTTACAGCAAAAAAACTTCAGGACCAGGCTCCAAAGAGAAACTGCTGAGCTCCAGTTCATTTGCAAATTTGACACCATCAGATCAGAATTAAACAAAGACTGTGAATGGCTATCCAACTACAGAAGCAGTTTCTCCTCCCTTGGTGTTCACACCTCAACTGCTAGCAGAGCACCTCACCCTCCCTGATTGAACTAACCTCGTTATCTCCAGACTGATTTATACCTGCCTCTGGAGATTTCCATTACTTGCATCTGAAGAAGTGAGGTTCTTACCCACGAAAGCTTATGCTCCCAGTACTTCTGTTAGTCTCAAAGGTGCCACAGGACCCTCTGTTGCTTTTTACAGATTCAGACTAACACGGCTACCCCTCTGATACTTTCAAGCAGCAATGTGCTAAGCAAAATGGGTGCATCTTTCTTGGAACTGGGCTGCAGCATATCGGGCAGTGCGCCTGAAAACACGTAGAATATTTGTCTGGGTTTACTTTTAATTCTGACAAAAACCCTTTTGCAGATGGGCTGAGGAGGCAGTCTTCACATCTGGGTAAAGATTAAACTAGGCTCTGGGGTTCAGACTGAAGACCAAAATGCGGGCGAGGAGCCATATTTGACATCTCCTACACAGTTGCTCTTGCTAGAGTTTGGCCTCCAACGGTGGAAATATCATAAGATCAGCCGCTCTAACAAGTTTTCGGCCAAGATTTGGCTTGGATGAAGCACCAAAAGAAAAATGGATCTTCTCTGATTTTTAAATCCAACCTAGGCCTAAGACTGTAGGGGTGGTTTCTGATCTAGGGGTCCCAAATCTATACTTTACCTCCCCCTACACTGAAATTCTAACCCCAATCATCTCTCTGCCCCATTTGCCAAGAGGTTTGAAGTCCCAGTTTGGGTCCACATCTGAATTTAAGATGTAATCCCTTATCACTGAGACAAGGAACTGGAATTCTGAGCTGAATTGCAGCGCTACCACTAAGTAGATAAGCAACATGAAATCATAGCTACCTGACCTGCTTACACTAAAAGGCCTCGGAAAAAAATCAATTAATCAATTTGTTTATGGAGGCAACCTAGCAACAGGGAGCACATGAAGCTGATTGGGTGACTCTGTTAATAAGGAAGTTGAATTGCATAGACAGTTGCATCAACTGATTTCAAATTTTAGGCTATCGATTTTCATTAAGAAGATTCATTCCCACCTACCCTCCCTCCCAGAGAAAGAAACACTTTCCCGTTTATGGCTAAGTAGTAACATGCTGCGATTAGGAATGACCCAAGTTACCATTTCAAGCAAGTGATTTCAGTGTATTGGGGCATCAAAAAACGGTGCTAAAATTGAAGCCAGGCTTGTCTGCTACCCTACTATTTTGTAGAGGCAGTTCAGCAAAGAGCTTTACAGCAGGGCTTAAAAGGAAAATGATCTGTTTAAAATTAGCTTGGATATTGGTAACCTTTCTGTTGTGGATGTATGTGTGTAAGTTGTGTTCATATTCCCTACAAGACAGCAGGGTGAATTTCCAGAAAGCTTTATGCTTATAGTTTATCAAATAAATGTAAATATTAGCCTGGGTATATTTAAAAATAGATTTTATAAAATAGTGTGTAATGAATGGACTGGCTATAAATATATACAGTATCTTCCACGTATTCACTTTTTTAGGCCAGGTGCTGGGGGGCTTCTCCACTGGTTGCCTTTCTTATGAGGACTATCGCAGATTTCTGTTGCCATCTGGTGAAAAGTACAGGTCTGGGACTCCCTATTTCTGTATGTGGCACTTCTGGAGAGGCCGTGAGCCCCTCTGGAAGAAGAGATGCTGTGATAAAGCGTCAGCAGCATGCTTTGGTGACCCAGAGCTGTAGCACGTTCCAACAGATGGCATTAAGTTAGGAGTGTCTGTAGGGAAGGTGTGATCAGGGTTGTATGTGGTGTTTTCCCATTCACTTCACTGGGGGAAGGATAGGATTCATAATTACTATCTTAGCTGGGCCACCTCTGCTTTTAGGATGTTGGTGATGTGCCTGCTTCACTTATGGGCTCGTCTTGCTGGATGAATGGCCATCTCACTGCACATTTGCAGCTGCATTTCCATTCAGCATGGTTGGTATGCGCTGATCATCTGGGTCATGCAACTGTTTCTTTACTCCATTTGTTACTCAGCATTGCAGAAGCTACACAGAACGGTGCATTCAGTGTCAAAAATCCTGACATCTTTTTGGTGAACCCAGCCCAGATTTGGGGTTTGTAACATACCCAGCTTGCGTGATTCACAGAGCACTGCAGAGCGAGCTTTTCTTTATGTTCCCTCTCACACATGTATATAGAGGCAGGCCCCAACCAAACCCCCATCTCCAAACACCCCCAAACTTTGGGAACAGTTGCATCTGAACTTCACTACTGCCCCAGTCTTTCTACAGGGAACTACTAAAACTGTGCATCAGCCCTGGCTCTGGAAATTTCTGATCTGAGTCCAAATGTTATGGTTCAAGCCCAGATGCATTTTTATATTTTATCTATATTTTATACTGCAGCACCAATTTCCTTGATCCATGAGTGATGAATACTTCAACTCTTCGTTGGTTTCTTTTGGATTCTAAGTGGGACCGAGAATTGTTGACTCCTTTGGGAATGAAGACACAGTTTCCATCCTTTCGCATCCAGGAGACCAATTCAGTTCCATTCACGCTTGCACAATATATCTGCCCTTTACAGCTTATACAAAACATAACCTCACTGCTGTTGTCCTAAAGCTCCCTTGGTCCGCTGATGAACAGTGTACAGCCTCTCTCACCCCATGGGCTTACGACTAAACCAAAGCAGGTTTCTGCGTCTAAGGTGACTCTAGAATCTTCTCTGGGGGCCTGATACAATATCCTTTCAGGTCAATGGGAGTCTTTCCGCTGACTGCAATAGGCACTAGATTGGGCCCAAAGGAGAAATTCACCTTTGTGCAGAGACCCAGTGCAGGCTTGTACATCGCTTCAAACCCCGTAAGACCTGGGACTGAAATGGTGCTTTGTGTTGGCCCTCTCCACCAGGGTGAATGTCACTTGAACAGAAGGAGAGAGAGAGATTTTTAATTCAAGCTCCAGCATGTATATTTACGCACTGATTTTAAGTACTGTGGCCCGTGACATTGTAAATTACAAGGCTTCAAACCAGCAAAGAGGATGACATAAGCTGTTTCATTTCTAACCCGCTTGCCTACCAGGACCCAAAGCATTCTGAAGACCATGATGTATAAATGTAATCTCTCCTTTAGGGGTGAACAAAGTTTCACATGATTTAGAACTCGTTTTGTCAATGATTTCTTTCAGAATCTTTGCCTCATTTATGCTCTTGAACTTGTGGCCTCCTCATACTTTTATTTAGATCTGGGCTCCCTCTGTGACAGTGACATTAAATGTCACTCTGCTGAGACTGCAAGGGCAAAAGGCAAGGAACCAAAGGCAAATGCTAGATGCAAAAAATATGTTTTGGAAAGAAGAATAAACACAGGGATATGTGAATGTTTAAAGCATATTAGCACCCCATGTTGATTTACTTCAGGGCCTTTTTAGTTACTGAACAATGTACAGGTATCTGAATATACCACTTTTGACGGAGCAAAGAGTTGGTACTGATAATAGCAGCAAAAATATTTGTTGCAAATGTCGTGTCACGCCTCATCCATAATATGATTTTTTCCAGATGGTTATTTTTTCAAATTACTGAATGGAAAAATATGTCTTAAGACAAGTACACATAAAAATAATTCTTTCTCTTATTATTCCCTTTTTCTCTACGTTTGTCAATGCACTGCTACTTGCCATCGAGTGATATGCTGAGGGAACCGTATACATCAAGACATCTGATTAATTATACAAGGCCAAGCATACATAATTCTTCACTGACAGTAGAGCTGACCAGGAACTATTTTATTATATAAACTGCAAAGGTGTGCAATAGCCCTAAATTCTTCAAGGTGGCTTTGAATACCAAAATAACCCATTGATAAGTGGTAGACTGACATTCAAACTGACTCAACACCAAGCAACCCCCCTCCACAAACACACACACACTCACCTCTTTTGTTAGGTGGGACATAAACTTGGTCTCCTGATCCTCAGTGACCTCAACTTGCAGTCCCACCCAGCAGAACACTGGGACCAGTGTCTTGGTCTTGACTTCAGCTTATTGTTCTCAATGGTCCATGAGACTATCCCAGGGACAGGGGATCTCTTCTGTGAAATAAGATCAACCCTTGCAGTGAGAGGTGCTCAATCTGGCCTTCACAGAACAATGTAAGAGCCAGAAGAGTTCTGCTGGACATCATTTTGCTGATTCTATGGCACGGGAGAAGGATAATCTCTTTGTCTCCTTCATGGAAATAGCATAGGTTTCTAGAAACGCCTTGTGGCAGAGTCCACATGTTTGATGCACCAGGCTGATCCTCAAGTGTTCTTCCTACCCAGTTTTTCTGGTATAAGTCCCTCACCAAAGGCTCTTAAGAAAAGTAAGCTGTCATGGGATAAGGGGGAATGTCCTCTCATGGATCAGTAACTGGTAAAAGATAAGAAACAATGTATAGGAATAAATGATCAATTTTTCACATTAGAGAGATAAATAGTGGGGTCTCCTAAGGATCTGTACTGGAACCAATGCTCTTCAACATATTCATAAATGATCTGGGGAAACGGGTGAACAGTGAGGTGACAAAATTTGCAGCTGATACAAAATTCCTCAAGATAGTTAAGTCCCAGGCAGACTGCGAAGAGTTACAAAGGGATCTCACACAACTGGGTGAGGGGGCAACAAAATGGCAGATAAAATTCAGTGTTGATAAATGCAATATAATGCACACTGGAAAATGTAATCCCAGGTATGCATACAAAATAATGGGGTCTAAATTAGCTGTAACCACTCAAAAACGAGATCTTGGAGTCATTGTGGATAGTTCTCTGAAAACTTCCACTCAATGTGCAGAGGCAGTAAAAAAAGCAAACAGAATGTTAGGAGCCATTAGAAAAGGGATAGATAATAAGATAGAAAATATCCTAATGCCACTATATAAATCCATGGTACACCCACATCTTGAATACCGTGTGCAGATGTGGTCGCCCCATCTCAAAAAAGATATATTAGAATTGGAAAAAGTACAGAGAAGGGCAACAAAAGTGATTAGGGGGATGGAACAGCTTCCGTATGAGGAGAGATTAAAAAGACTGGGACTGTTCATTTTAGAAAAGAGACAACCGTAAAGGTTTATAAAATCATGAATGATGTGGAGAAAAATGAATAAGGAAGTGTTATTTACCCCTTCATATAACACAAGAATCATGGGTCATCCAATTAAATTAATAGGAAGCAGGTTCTAAACAAACAGAATGAAGTACTTCTTCACACAATGTACAGTCAACCTGTGGAATTCATTGCCAGGGGATATTATGAAGGGCAAAAGTATAACTGGGCTCAAAAAAAGAATTAGATAAGTTCATGGAGGACAGGTCCATCATCTGGCACCAGCCACTGCTGGAAGACAGGCTACTGGGCTAAATGGACCACTGGTCTGACCCTTTGTGGCTATTCTTATGCGCTTCAGTTTTGGATTTTGGAAGATTCCCAGAGTTTTCAAGGATGGATCATGGTGGTGGTTTCTTCTTGTCTCACAACAAAAACAAATCCTACTTCCAGCCAGTGGATAAAGTGGTCTGACTGGGAAAGATCTGACCTTGACTTACTTGTGTCCATATTCAGCTTGAGGATTCAAGTCCATTGTATAACCTTTTCCCCTGGTTATGTCTTGTGCAAGGATCATTTTACAGCAGCCTGAGCTAGCGTTTGCATTGTGCTATGTCAGTTTTCTACATCTGGCCAGGAAAGGAAATGCAGCACAGACTATATCCCCATGACTACATCTCTGTTTAACATAACCCCATCTATCTACAGCCGCCCCGGTCTTTGGCCCATTACACGGAGCATCAGAAAATGTTTGGCATAGCACCCCCTGTGTGTTTTTCCTGAGGAGGTATTCAGCACACGTTACATTTCTTTCCTCTAAAGCACACAGCCCAGCAGACAAGGGGAGTGGGCCCCATGAATGGAAACGCTGTTATAGGTACAGTATGTTCTTGTGTATTAATGCCATGTGTCATGCAGAATGACAGCCTTTCCAAACCAGCAGTGGGTGGATTGTTTGAGAAGACTGGTTAACATAAGCTGGAGACTGGCTTTCTAATTTAGGACCTGAATCTGCCAGGTGCTGAGCACGTCTTGCAAGGTACTAAGCAATCTCAGCTCCCAATTACTCTGGTGGGAGTTGAGGGCTCTTGGCATTTTGCAGGACAGAGCTCTTAATGCAAACCAGTGAGGGAAGTATGAGCCTAGCAATTTCTTTTAAAAAAAAAAAATTGGAAAGGGGATAGAAGGGCAAAGTTCAGAGTGGTTTCAGATTCCCATAACAACAACAAGGCTCTACTCTTTCCCAAACACTTGCACATTTCCTTAGAAACAGGTGACAGACATCTGCAAGGCTGAGTTCAGAGCTGGAACAGCCCGGGCCTCACTCGGTTGGTTGTGGGTGTTCCGTTCTTATAACGGTGAAAAAGATGCAACTTAAATAGTTCCAGACAATGCAGCAATTTATTGCCAGAGTAATAGGTGTCACTTTTCACTGGAAGGATATAGCAAGCATTCTGGGTCTGAAACTTGGGCCAGTGATATATAGCAACACCCAGAACAATCCAAACAGGTTAAATAAATTGAGTAGTGCCTCATCTGTTCTTCTTCCTGTCACACACAGACCTGAAACTAAGAGACTACAGTGCCGTTCACTGAATCGCATTGAGTTGCTTCAGTGCAGGGTACAGCATCCGTTGGGGTGGAGTTAGAGGGGAGAGACTGTTGAGATGTCTTTATACAAGTAGATGCTCTCCTGAGCCAATGCAAATTCCCCCAAACTGGTGGGTTCATCACCTGCACTGCAAAAGAGGCGGGTGAGCATTAGGAAATGCATTGAAATTACCTGCCTTCTGAGTGAGGGGTAAACACAGCTGTCAGCATCTCAATTTGTTTGAGGTGCAAATAAAATAATAACACTTTTCACCTCTCATTTGAGGATCTCAAAGCACTTCATAAACAACGGGGGTCAGATTGTGACTTCACCAAGGAGTAATCCCTTACATCTCTGCTCAGCCATGTTAACCCTTCTCATGTTGCAATACTCCCTCCCCAAGGTGCAGGGAATGGCTGGAGCCTTGGATACTACACAAATAATAAATAGCAGTAATAATAAGGGATCGGTTTTTCAAAAGAGATCGGACGACAATGGAGAATTCACCCAGCCATTGAGAACAATGGGAGCCGCTGAATGCTATGCACTTCTGAAATTCTGGCTAACTTCCTTTAGGCCCAGAAGGACCCAGTCCAACCCCACTTAGGTGAGTGGAAAGCTTCTCGGTGACTTTAATGGTAGTTGGGTTGGGTTCTATTTGAGGGGTAGCATTTGTAAGGAAGGTAATGGAGTCCAGTTGCCAGGGTGATGGGCTAGCCCTTTGGAGACATGAGTGCTGTTCCCTGCTCTGTTACTGGCTGACCTTGTGCCTGTTGCTTCATCTTTCTGTAGCTCAGTTTTCCCACGTGAAAACAGGGGTCATGTGGAACACTTACCTCTTTTGTAATGCACTTTGAGATCTACAGGTGAGCTGTGCTACATGAGAGGTAGGTATTATTGTCATGAAGGCCCGTGCCAAGTTTTGGCCACATCATGGGCATCCAAAACTCTGCCTCTTGAATGTTATATTTAAGAAATGATCTGCCATCGGCATCACAAAAGAGCATAAATATGATTTCAAATTCAAGTTATAAATCCATGAAAGCAAAGAACTAAACACAGCACTTGCCTTTCAGTGAACAAGAACATGATATTCATTAATTCAGCACACATTCAATTACATTTACAATGTTTTTAGAAGAGAAATATTTTAGTTGGAAAGCATCATCTTTTATAAAAAAAAAATACCATAGATGGTTTTAAACTCTACAGCTGTGGAAATCTCATTAGGTAGTTTTAGATCTGCTGGCATCTGGAAAAAATCATCCCTTCTAAACAGAAAAATATGTCATAAATGTCATAACGGGGTGTTGGAGAACCACATGAAATTACTTTGGTTCCTCAAATCCGAATTGAGGGGCTGAATTGTTAAAAATAAAATATTTGTGTAGGCTTTAAACAGTTTTTTGTCAGGGACTGGTTACATGTAGTGAAGTGCAATGTACCGAACACTGAATTCCTGCTCCAGGGAAAGCCAATAGACTGGGACAGAACGTGATTTTATACCAGGCCTCTTGTCCCAAGGTATCCCAAAGTGTTGCACAATCCAGGGAATGCAGGAGACTGTGTAGGCCTATGCAGCAACCCACAGCTATTTGCACTGATTGACCGCTCATAATCAGCTCAGGACATTAGAGAGCAGCTTTTCAAAAGCATCTAAGGGCTCTGGAAGTCCAACTCCTATTGACTGTGTGTTTACACCCTGTGGCGGCTTTGAAAACTCTCAGCCTAGAATCTGCTTCAGAGCTTGAACCTACAAGGAGCTGTGCACCCTCAACAGTCAACACCAACAGATGTCAGCAGGAGCTGAACGCATGCAGCCCGTGCCGGGCTCAGCCCTCACTGGGGGTACACAATGTTGGCTGCTAGCCCTAGCTCTTTTAGATAAAGATCGGTAACTTCTCCATGGGTAGCCATCAGAGGCGGGCAGAAGGGGCCTCGGTTTAATATACCTTCCAAAATATCCCCTAACGATATAGCATCTCTTCCTGGTACTGATCGGCCAGGTTAGCAATAGGCCATATGCCTGTCGGTTACGGCAGGTGCATGGCTGAGTGCTGGAGAGAGGCGAGCGCATGCTCATTCACAACAAAGAGAAGGTTGGATCGGATTTTCACTCCTGTGCATGCCCCATTTGTCTGGGTTCTGGGTGGGGTTGTGATTCAGAATGCTCTCAACGCCCCAGGGAAGGTGGCTTTGCCCGGCCTTCATTGCAGCACTGTGCCTATCAGTTGGTTGGGTTGGTATTTGGATGAGATCTCGCCAAGAACAACCCCCATGTGTCCTGAGGATTCCGTAGGTGTCATTCTTCCTTGTGTTCAGAATTGGTGTAAAGAGAACCAGGGGAGCCATTCGCAGTGCCCAATAAGCAGTTGTATTGGTCCTACTAAACCCAGGAGTGATGCGACATATTATTGAGTGCCGCCTCCTGGCACCGTATCTAAGGATTATTTACATATCCACAAACAGATCACTCCAGTAACATTCTGAACCAGTATTGAACCACTGCTCAAAGCTCTTAGGAGTGTGGAGCGGCTGCTAGTGTTGCAGGTGCGGCTACAGAGACCAAATTCCACGTTGGACAGCGGGACACTAGACTGCAGGGATCTGCAGGTTGCAGTCACCACCAGGCTTTGGTTACTGTTTGTGTTATTATAGAATATTGAGTTAAAATTAATGTAGTTGTTCCATACCAGTTACAAATGGGGATAGCTCTTTGTAAAGTGCTTCGAGATCTACTGATGACAAGCATTATATAAGTGCTGAATGTTATTAATGTCAATACAGAGATCAACAAGGAGGTAGAGCGCTGCTGAACTTGGATAACACATAAAACTAAGGCTCTGTTTACCAATGGTCTTTAAATATCTCAAGACACTTTCTATAAGAGTGGGGGTATTAAATCCAGTGTCCTGGCCATATATGAAATCTAATATTTATACTCTCCTCTGCCCACCTAAAATCCTCCTACTGCTTCAATTGGGTATAGGGTTCTACTGTACTTCCAGGCCTGAAGAGTTAAACTGATCATAATTGTCCCGTTGTTACAGCTGTTTGTTACATCTTTCTGGTTTTGTTACACTCGGATTGTAAGATCTTTAGGGTAAGGACTGCCTTTTGTTATGCCTTTGTAGGGTATCTAACACAGGGGGGTTGGAGCCTCCAGGTGCAACCACCAGTTCAGATAATACTGTCTGATTCTAAGCAAAAAATACATGCATCCAAAATTCTGCACAGCTTTAGACCGGACTGAGGCGACACCTCCTGCCAAACCCACCTCCCTGGGGATTCTGTGAATCATCCTCATTTTCTCTTGGCAAGTTATGGCATCAACCACTTTCTTGCGCCTTCCGTTTCACCACAGCCAAGGAACAGATGGTAGCCCAAAAAAAGAGCGACTTAAAGCCACTTTGTCCTGCTCTCTCTGTCCCCCTGCCCCTCATCATAAACCATCCGTACATTTAAATACCAAATGAGAGGAAGGGAAGAGTTTGTGTGCAAGGGGCCTAGGGACTAAAAGGCATAGCATGGTTTTTAAACACAAACATTATTTGGCATTTCCAATTCCCATTGGAAATGACGTTCAAATAAGCACAAAGAAACTATTCTTCTCTGACTAATGTTTTTATAATAGGGTTGGTGCCACTAAATGCAACCGGTGGTTCCCCCCACCATCCATCCAGAACCGTATCGAAGTTCTAAAGGCTTCTCTCCTCCTATTAATAGAATATGTGGGTGTAAATTGAAATCGCATCCCCTAAGCATATGGGGCAAACTACTTTCCCAGCTCCTACCGGAGATACTCCACAGAGATGGATGGGGGAGGAATCTAGTCTCTAGTGCATACAAACACACACACACACATATATATGTGGGGAAGGGTAGGCAAAGGGGATCCACATAGCTGTCAATCCTTCTCTCCCCAAGTCTCCCCCACCCCTCCTCAAGCACCCTCTGTGTATTGCTGAACAAAGCACCCCCGTAGTTATGGGTTTGGGACCATACAGAGCATGTGCTTGTTTTGTGCCTCTCCCCAAGTTTTGCCCCCATCTTGCGCAGTGGAACAGCACTGGGGCTGCTTTTGGGACCCTTTGCATCCCCTGAGCAGGACGACTCCTTTAGGGCACACCCGGATCCAGATGTTGGCTGACAGGTGCCGGCAGACTTATGCCAGACAACCCATGAGTAGCCTGAGATGGAAGTTTTCCACCATAATTCTACCTTGTCTCCAAACTGAGAGAGAAGCTGCTCTAAACACCCCAAAGAGCAGCCACAAAGAGGCATGGGGGTGGGAGCTTCTGGGCTGTGAAGCACGGTCTGCCCATTTCTTTGTACACTGAGTCACAGCAGCAGGTACACCGCCCCCCTCACTCACAAGGTACTTGTGCTAGAAACACAAATAATCTGCCCAGGTGCTGTGCAAAGGAAGGGGCCATTGTTGATCAGAACAGGGGCAGATGATAGTCCTGCAAAAATTCCCGTTGACTCCTGTGGCGCAGAATCAGATGTGTGATGCCCTGAATTTCCCGTTACATCCATTGGGCGCATCCTGCCCTCTCGTGCACTGGTGTAAATCACTCCACTGAAGTCAATGGACTCACTCCTGATTTCACTGAGAGCAGAATCTGGTCAGGGTTTCTTTCTGTATTTCAGAGGCCAGGGGCATTGCCTATCCATCCCACCTGTTGCGGCGGTTGCTATAGTAAGCAGCAGTTTTTATTGAAAAGAATAGCGTGTAGTCATGAAAAGCCTCAGCAAACAGTTAAGTGCAGAGAACCTTCCTTTCGGATGAGTTCCCTTAATTTTGGAATGCCTATGTCTGACATGCTAGTCCGTGCAGCGGTACATTTTTATATCAGGCGTCTTGCCTCTACAGAACTCAGAAACAGTGCACCTCAGAGCCATTCAGCCCATCCTCTCCCTATAGCCCACTTTTCAAAAGGGCTCCGTTCCAGTTGTGACCCCAAGGGGCCAGAACGTCCAAAGAGAAGGGCAAGAGATTCTTACGGAAATTCAGGCCATTGGCGTTTTCTGTATTTCTGCACCATAGCATATTGCTGTTTCATTTGCTCATCTTGATTCACACACGTGGCTGAAAACAAGTCACGTGATAGAGCCTTTCCATCTTCTTTTGTTGGGAGATGGACGATGGCCTTGTAGCGAAGACCCTGGAGTAGGACTTGAGAAACCGGAATTCAGTTCCTGGCTCTACCATGGACTCCTTGTGTGACCTTGCATATGTCACGTGGTGTCCCCGTACCTCAGCTCCCCACTAGTAAAAATTGGGATAATAATCCTTTCCTCCTCCCCTCCCAGCCATTGCCTTTCTTGTCTATACTGTAAGCTCTGCAGGGCAGGGGCTGTCTCCTACTATCTACAATAGGTCCTAATCTGGCAAGGGGCCTCCAGATGAACCCCAATGCAAATCTATAAATTAATAATAGGTAGCTAGATGGCCTGTGCACATCTGCCTCAGACAAGGCGTGAAGAAAGGAGATCGAGAGACCCAGAAACTACACAGGGACCATGTCCCTGTCCCCACTCCCCTTGCTAGCTCTTTGCAGGAGCCACTACAGAGCAGGAGCTCGTAATTCTCATAGCCCCATCTGGGGAGCCACAGGACCGGGCCACACCTGCTGCCCAATTGCAGTTTTCTTCTGCCTCCCGCTCCTCCTTACGCATTGAGCCAGCTCTGGGATCGGTTTGTGCAGCTGGTTGGGGCACGAGTGTAGCTGACAGCCACTTTTTCCATTCCTGCTTTACAATGGACCGTCCCCCAACTGTGCACAATGCGGTCCCCTACGCCAAACAGAACAGACCCATAGACTTCAACCGCGTGATGGGTATTTACACCAACTGAGGTTCTGGCCCCTGGGTTGCAAAATGTCTTTAGCAACATTAACACCCTCTGAACTAAGTACAGTGGCTAAATGGCAGAAGCACCACTTGGCTCCTTGTTATAGTAAACAGCCAACACACTGATACTATCTTAATCAGGCACAAGTCAGAGGAAGTCTCTGTGCAAACAGGTGCATGCTAACAAGGAAAGCACTCATGTCACGCTGCTAAGTATTTTTGGGTGGCTGGTCAAGCGTAGCTGCCTTTCAAACTGCCTCGGAAGGAGAAATATTAATAAACTCCCTGCAGCATGCAGATTTGATTGAATTTCTCATGGATCATAGCTCGCCTGCAGCAGTGTGCCGTACCTGTCAAGCTAAGACATTGTTCCATAATTGTTCCTGATGCATTGTGTGCTAATTGCCATTGCTGAAAATAATCTCCAAAGATTATGGCAGGCATCATAAATAACAAGCCGGTGGTTCGACACTGCATTATGACAACGCCTCAATCGCTCTTATCTTTTACTGGAGTGGAGCTTATGCATTAGCTTTACTAATGAATCTTTTTCATTTGTACAAGTGATGTTTCCATTTGACAATGACATGAACATAAAGTGGAGGTTAATTTACTCTATTGCGAGAGGTTCATTATTTAACCTGACATTGAGGACAAAACAATGTAGCCTAATAGACGGCAAATAGAAATTAGTTGTGATGAATTTTGCCATGTAACACGCGCAGGCTCTGCAGCAATGTTTGGCACAAGCCGGTGACAGGGAGCGTTTTCCTCGCCAGTTACACCACTTCATCTCCCCTGTTCCAAAGGAAGATTTTTCCACCTCTCAGCACGCCCGGAACCTTGTAAAACGCGATGGATTTACACTAACATAAAAAGCCGCTGGTACTAATGGCTCCTCATTGTCATTGTGTCAATTTTTATCAGATTAGTTGGCATTAACACTGTATCACCGATTGCCTTCCAAGTCAAGCTGCAGTGAATTGAATTGGATTCAGGTAGCTATTAGGATTGCCAATTTAAACACGAGGAGCTTATCTCAGCTTTAAGCCAATGACAAAAAGGTTTGGTCACTTCCCCAACATTTTCCGACACGTGCTCTGGGCAAGCACTGTCACGTCCAGTTGCTGGTTCAGTTTATCCCTGTAGGCCTTAAAAATGTCTCTCTCCAAAATTAATTTAATATCATCAGTGTGGTTTGAATCAAGCAAATATTTTCCTTGTTTATTACAGAAGCGCATTGTACTGCATTTCAAGAGGGTTTATTAATAGTTTGCAATGAATTAGCCGAGTGAATTGCAATAAATTATGCAGTTGTATTTATAGCACTGACACATTTTAGAGGACAAAAGTTGACCTTTCCCAGGCCTCAAACAGAGAAGGGGCCGGGGGTGTATCCATCATAACCCAGCCTTTCATGGTTTCATATCCTGGGTCTGTCAGCTCACAGAGAGCATAAAATGTATCTGTCCAAATGCTAGTTTTGTTTGTTTACAAGCTATGGGGTATATTCTTTAGTGCCATGTGAACCCTGCTGGGTTTGGTGCTTACGGGCCACAGGAAATGAACCCTGCAGCTTCTATTCAAAGGGTTTTGCCATTCAATAACCCCAACTCCTCCTGATGCACCGAGCCAGCTCCGGGATCTATTTGCGCCACCAGGTATGTGGTTGGGGTTCTAATGTAGCCGACAGCCACATTTTCCATTCACGTTTTCTAGGGACCCACCCCCAAACTGTGGGCAGCACGATCCCTGCGTGAAATCAGCACAGCCGCATAAGCCTCAACCGTCCGGGCTATTCTTTGCCATTTGGGTTTCTACATAGACCAGCACCGCTCCAAGAGGAACTCTCACTCCACATGCATTTCTGCAGGGCACTCTGTGAATTCTGGAGCCACCCACTCCCCAAAAGTCCCTGGAACCTCCCTCCACCTTACCTCAGCCATGGTCAGTGGAGGGCGAAGCTACTGGCTGTCCTTCCCACTCCATTTTAGGGTGTGGAGACGCCAGTTACCCCACTGTGCCATAGACCAGGGGAATGCTTAGCAGCTCAAACTACCAAGGGGTGGGGACATTCCTTTTCCAAAGCCCCTCAATGAACTGCGGGAGGCAATGATCTGGATCAGGCCCTCCCAAAAAAAGACCACAGAGGGGGTTCCGTTACCTGGTGTTAACAGCTGACGTAAAGAGCAGGCACAGAAGCCATTTGCAGTGCACAAGTTTTACCGGTCCTACAAAAACCCGGGAGCTATGCTACATGTTCTTGCTTGCCAACTACTGGCACCTTATCTATTAACTTATTACTCACACAGACTCAGATAGACCTCTCCTGTGACACCTGGTTCCTCCTGACATCTGTGGGTGACCACCCAGCACCAGAAGGGAATGGACGGGGAATAGAATACCAGCCCACTCTGCATACAGCTAAGGCAAAGCTTGGGTTGGTCATGGGAATGGGAGACAAGTCTGAGGCTCCAGCTGGAGGAAGGATTGTAAACACAGAAGTTTGTAAACACAAATTGACGTGCAGACTTAACACAGAGGTACTGCATCCACAACTGAAACACAACCTGTGTCGTGTGGCTGCTCTGTACCGTGAGAGGAGGCTGGTGCTCATTATGTAATCTACAAGGGCCAGATTGGCAATGCTGGATTTATTCAGGGAGTTGCGCGCACTTAATTTACGCACACGTGCACCGGGTGTGCAAATGAGGCATGTAACTGATATTTGCATGCACAAGCGTTTGATCTGAGCGAGAAGCTGGTATTTGTGGGGAGAATTTAGACACACAAAACTAACTTAACTTTGCGAAGCTGGCCTGGTAGTAGCTAGTTAGCTTGCTGGAATTTACTTGCTGCCTCATTTTTAGGAAACTAGGGGTCAGAGGAATGAAGAACTACACAATCTAAGTTACTTAAATGGTCCTCATCACCATGGTATCTTTAATGTATTTACCTCACAACCTTCAACGTCGTCATCTCCAGAACATCCCTATATTTACCCTCAGCACCCCACTATTCACAAACGGAGAACTGAGGCACCAAAGACCAGAGCGCTGCGGAACATGGACATTCCGGTTCACGGAGGATTTCAAGATTTCAAAAATTATGAATTTTTTTTTGTTCTGATTACAAGTAGAAACCTGAAACTTTTAATATTCTCAGTAAAAAAAAATTCCAGGGGAAAAAAATTGTTTCAGGTCAATCCAAACATATGGGGTTTGATTCTTTTATTGTATACTATTTCATAATATAGCATACAGGACATTTAAACAATTGAAACAAAAAGTCGTTTTGAAAGGAAAAGCTGAAACATTTGGGTCTGAAAATTGCCTAGGCCCCTAGTTCCCATCAGACTCAATGGGAGTTAGACATCTAGGCCAGTGGTTTTCAACCTATTTTCATTTGCAAACCCTTAAAAACTTTTGAATGGAGATACGGACCTGTTTGGAAATCTTAGACACAGTGTGTGGACCCCATGGGGTTCGCGGATCACAGGTTGAAAACCACTGGTGTGGGTGATTTCAAAAATCCCACTAGTTGCATCTTTAGGCACCCAAATAACTTTGACACTATGGCTTAAGAGATGCATGCAGTGTTGTTATAGCCATGTCAGTCCCAGAATACTAGACCTACCCTGTCTCCGGCCTGAGATACTTGCACGAGGTCACACGCAGAGTCTGAGGCAGCACAGAGAAGTCAACTGGGTATCCGGAGTCCCGCCCCCGAGCCCCACATAAGGCTTTTGTCATTTCAACCCTGCATTTGCCCTCTGTGGTGGGTGGTTTCTGCCACACACAGAGTCTCCACATGCCCTGCCCATCCAGGGAAAGCATCATGCTGGCCCCCAACCGGCTGGTGCACGGGTTTTAGGGGCACAGCAAGCAGCAGCCTGCTGCACGTACTGTGATGCAGATCCAGTGACCTGGACACCACCGGTAAGTAGCATTTGCAGTCTCCTCCATGGAGGGGCTGAGGGCTGGTCCTGCACTCAAGTTACAGGGTAGGGATTTTGCTTCCCCAGTCCCTTCACGCTTCACACACGGAAAGTACCATTTGTGGGTGGGTAAAACAAAATATCACCTTAACGGCTGAAGAATCCAGTATCTCAGTGACACTGCATGGGCAAAGTAGGCTGGCAGAACAAAATTCCTTTATATTTTGCCAGGACATCTGGGTTAAACCATCTCTATCCTGGCAAAGAGTGTGAGGGGAACTTAAACGGCTGCAAGAGGCCAAGACCGTGGTTTGATATTTCACCTAAAAGACAGCCGGCCGCTCCAGCAGCACAGGGACTCCAGTCCTGACATCATGCTGGGGTATTTTTCTTGGTGGGGGAAAATGTCACCTACTGAACTGCCTTCCCGCAATTGGATAGGAAGCCCGTAAAGGTGAGGGGGTAGGGGGAGGCTATATTCCCACTTCCTTCAGCAAGCCTGTATTGTGGTAAGAAAAAAGATCATTCCAGGAGTGGTTTAGGCAGCAGTTTGACTATGCCTTCCTTTTACTGCATATTATTATAGCATTACATTCATAGTTAAGGGTCAGCTGCCATTTCCTGAGGTTTATAACTTGCCTCTTTTAATTAACAACAGGCTGAAGCTTGGGAGGGAGGTGGGGTCAGCCCAGATGTTAATGTTATTCTAAAAATGCCTTGTATCAGTTAAGCCAGTTAAAGCTATATTAAGTAGCGAACATTTGGGGATGTGTTGATTCCGGCCACATTTTTGAGTAAAGTCATGAAGAGAAGGCTTCATTTGGAATGGGGGTGGGGGAGAATAAATTTGGTTATGCCTAGGCTTCCCCAGGAACGAGTCTGGATGGAGAGATATGCTTTGAAAAAAAGCTGCTTCAGATAGCACTACCCAATGTTCATGTTTCTGCAATGCAAGACCGTAGTGCACCGGGAGGCAGGACGAAGTGTTAACCATTCTGCTCACTCTCTACTCATGCCTACGGAGCCAAGAAGATGTCTGCAGAAGTGAGTAACAGATCTGGACCGACCTTATAATGCTAATGGGCTGGGTGCATTGACATTGTGCAGGGAATGAAGGACACGCAGACCAAGCACAAGCCTCTGGGAAGTCTCCCATATAACGAGTGGTATGAACAATTCAATTGGCTTTGGTCTACTCCAGACCTTGCTGCCAGTAGAATCATGTGAATGCTGTACAGTCTCTAGGTACAAGACTGTGAATTAAAGAATGAAGGGGACTTCCTGACTTAATTCTGAATTCCCTGAATGGTGTGGTTATGGTGGGCTATTTCCTGTTATTTTAACACTGATTTCAATATTTTCCATGCCAAGCACAGCTTTGTATAAGTCAAAACCAAGGCAGAGCCAGGTTCAGTAATAAACTCCTTATTCCCAGTGCACTAGTCTGCAAACCCAAAAACCCTCTCAGGAAAACCAGGAGGGTTCCCCCTACTTCTCAGCAAAGACAGCACCGGCAGAAACAAGCTTAAGTAGTTACTGTAGGATCTGAGCACCTCATCATCTTTAAATGGGTTTCTCTTCACATACCCCTGTGAGATGGGGCAGTGCCATTATACTCAGTGTCCCGGTGCCTCAGTTTCCCATGTGTAACCTAAGTTCCACAGAGATATTTAATCTTAAATAGCCTATTAAATCAATTGAAGTTAGGAGCCTAAATACCTTTCTGGATCTGGGCCTAAGTGACTTGCCTATGGTCAAGATCTGTGTCAGAGCCAAGAAACCCGTCTCCCAAGTCCAAGCGCCATAACCACTGAACCATCCTTCCTTGAACTGAGATCTCCTCCCACCAAGACCCAAGCAAAACACACTAGAGTACGAGCATGCTATAAAGGATCATGGAAACAATTCAAACTCAAAGGATACCTGCATAACAAATGAACCCAGTGGGCCAGATCCACAGCTGGTGTAAGTAGGGTCATGTCCATTGATTTCAATGCATAGACATACTCTGATTTATGACAAGTGAGGAGCAGGTCCGGCATGCACTGCGGTGCAATAGACTTTTTAACAGTGTGTTTCTTCGCTTACCCACTAATTCGTAACTAATCAGGATTCTTCACTGGCTCTCCCCAGCCATTAGAGCAAAGTAGCGGGATTCAACTGCCCCCCTATATAGTCCATTAGTTGGGTTGACAAGTAAGGACTAGCTCACCCATGGATGGAGAAACTCCTCGTTTGCTTGCATTTATTAGTGGAGACTTCAGTATCTCTTCACAGCCGCTGTGTCTGAATGCCCAGTGCAAGGTGTTTAGGGAAATGGCTGGAACAATTGCTTTTCCCCTCATGGCTAAGCTTCCAAAACCGCCCCAGGCAAAAAGGGACATTGCTCCCATGCGAACAGAGAAACATTCTAACAAGCGAATGTTTCCTGGTTTGCTTTAATTTCTCTCACCCAGTTGCTTTCCACAGGTAAATCTCTCATTCAGATCAAGTCCAAAGTGTGCCGTTCGCTGTGCGTCCCTCATTAGCGAACAGCAGGAGCATACATAGTGGATCAGGCTGATTGCCGCTCCTGGCTTCTATCACAGGCAAGCCGTGGAATTCCTCCAGACTGAATTGCACATAGGTGTTCTATCCCTTGGTAAAGCACGCAGCATACAAACACCCTGAGATCTGGCTCAAGCTTCTCAGTTCCCTTTTCTTTTACATGCAGACAGCAGATAACTTTGCAGATTCTTTCTGGGCCTGCCCTTTGCCATATTTACCCGTCAGAAGCAGCCCGGTTTTATCATGTGCTGAGAAGTTGCACACTGCCTTGTAAACACAATATTCTGGGTTTTTTTTTCCCCCTGGAGCTTGAGTTTCACCGGCAGAAAAATAATAATAATATAGCATTTTTAAAAGCCCTCTGGCTTGTGCTTCATGAAAGTGCAGGACCCAGTTCTCCCCTTGCTTACCCCTGTGAATAAGGAGTAGCTCAGCTAAAACCAGTGATAGTAGTAAGAAAAGAACATGACCTATAATCTCTCCGTCTCATTGGAATGGATCCCAAGGACAAAGATGACATCACTTTGGGTCCAACCCTACTGCCATTTACCTCAATGGGAATTGTGCCATCAGCATCAGGGTAGCATCTTTGCTTTTGCTCCTAATGCATATACCACACCTTTTTGACCTGGTTACCCCTGACTCCTCTAGAGAGGTAAAGGGCAGAAGGAAATAGGGGATGCAAAGGCTCCCGTGCACCAACTGCAGAGACTCAAAGACATCATCATTAGTGTGGGGTATTGATATCTAGAGCAAGAGGATGAGAGCTCTGAAGTTTGCTGCTTGTGTAGTGGAGAAATGGCAGTAGCGGGGAAGATGCTAAACACATAGAAACATCTGCTGGAAGAAGCCTGCGTTAATATAGGGGGGGACATCTGCCCGGCATGCAGTGGGAAAGAGGAGGAGCAGCAGAACCAGGAATAGATCGGGGACATGCTGAGTGATGTAACATCCTCTATCTCTTTCCACATCCCACCTAAGCAGGGACTCTACACTCCAGACTAAATGGTTGACAGCAATTCCTTACATTTTACATTTGTTCCACTTGACACCATTGACAAATGTTTGAAAGATCTTTGCTTAGAAAGCCACGAAGCATGTGCTAAGCATCTGCTCTTCTCCTCCGTGCTAGGAATCTCCACATATAAGTGAGTAGCTAGGGATTAGCCAAGAGGATTCAGGTCACTGCATGGGGTTTTCACTGTGGGCCAGATTCCAGCTACTAGGTTCTCAAAGGCACAAGGCAGAAAATCTCTTGGGCAGATAGAGAGTGCAGGGCAGAGGTTTTCCACAGCAGGTCCCTCCGTAGCAAGATCAACAGAGGAGGCTCTGGAATTCTGCCTGGAACTAAAGGGGTTTGTCCCCCTGGAATTCCATTGGTGCTAGTAGTTATACAGGTGACACCGCTCAAAAGGAAAGAGCCTTCCTCCAGCAGCAGTTGAAGCAGCAATGATGAGCGAGATCACCCTAGACTGGGCTTCTCTCATATTGACCGCCACTGACTGTCTTAAGCCCCCTAGAGAGTCCATATTCTTGTGCATGTCCACTCATGGCCCAGCAATGGGAACAGTCCACCCGACCCCAAGTAGTTTAATTGTGCTCCTGGAAAGAATAATCTGCTCTTGGCATGTAGGTGGGGAGATGGAAGACTGTGATTGAGCCACTAGTGCTGAGAATACAGCTACAGGATAACTTTACTATGACAGTATCTAATATGCACCCATTTTCAGGGGTCGGTAAGTGGTGAGACTGTAGTTTGCAAATATTGCTACCATTTCATCGCAAACGGTTAGCAAATCATCTGCCGTTTTCACTCTATCAGCAGAGCAGAGATATTGCTTTGTAGTTTACTTCATGTTGCTTCCCAGGTATATGGGAAGTCTGCTGTAAGAGTGCAGGTCACAGGCAAAGAGTGTGCTCTTGATAAATTAATAAGACTTCTAAGTTTAAAAAATCCAAACAAAACTATTAGATGCTTTTGTTTTCTATTAGGAAAAAACATCAAGCAGTTTGCAGGATTCAGGAAGGCATGTGAGTGCAGATCCCATCAAGGGAGACTGAGAAGATGTAGGATTCTGTTCTGTAATATACGTTTTTACCCACTGGGGCATTTTAAATTTTTTTAATTTTATTTTTTATTTGGGGGAAGGGTTCATAGTTTCAAACAGTATTTATCTCTGTCCATGCTGTGCTGATCTAGAGCCGTCTTCCTATCTTACTTCTTTCCTGGCTCTCTCTGGTTTCGATTTTCCCAGTCATTAGTAAATACTTAACCAATGGCCTCTTTATCTTTGCTAGGAGTTATGTTTATAGTTAAAAATCACTTTCGTCTCAAAGACAGATGGAGGAAAAGGTGAGAGTGGAAAGGAATATAAAGGGAATGGTAAGGAGGGGAAGGGGTCAGACAGATTGCAGGACAAACCCTGTGTAAATTTATGGAGAGAGCCCTGGTTTTTCACATTGGTGCTTTCTCAGCCACATGTTTAAAAAATAATGTTCTCAGTTTTCTTTGTATGTTGCACATTTTCTTGTCAATTTGAATGTACTGAATACTGGAAATTCAAGACCCCACTGGTGCATTTTTGGAGAAATATTTTAAAACACTTCTCAGTATCTGATCAAATATCAGTAGGTGTTTCTGTCTATCTGTATATTTTTAATATGCCCATCACCAGAGTATCTGGGCATCACTGAACTTGGAGGTGTGGGAACTGAAAGGGCTTGGTTTTCAAAAAATGAATGTGGCATTAGATACATAAAGAGCTGTGGGCCTTATTCCACTCTCACTTGCACGGATTTCACACTCCACTGACGTTGCTGGAGTTGCTCCCGATGCCTGCTGCAAAACAGAAAAACTATGTGCCACCTGCAGACCTCTGAAGGGAGCTAGAGAGGTGGACACAGTGGAGATAAAAATATGACGCATGCAAGAATAATTTGAAAGGAGTGGTGAGGTGATCCTGTTGGAGTGTACCTATTAAACAGCATGCAAATGGGGCAGAGAGAACAGGCCATCACAAAATAAACTAAGGGGTCAGAGAAATGCACCCATTTCTCAGAGGTTTGCTCCAGTGGTGCTGAGAAATCTGGCTGAGTTTTCTCAATAGGATATTCACCCCAGATGGAATTCATCCATAGGAAGAGGGGCCAATGCAACACCTGTGCTTCTGGAGAACCTCTAGGCTTCACATAGGTGTTCTGCTGTCCTCCTCTGAGCGGTTTCCAACAAGGAGAACTGAGTTTCAGGAAGACGCAAAGATGTGTCTCACCACATTGAAGCTGGAGAGCATCTGCCTACCCCATCTGCCAGTAGTGGATGCAAGGGAGCCCTTCTTACAGGATCTGCTGGACACTGTGGAGAGACCTGCCTTCTAGCTGAGGCAGGCATTGCGATAACCACTGTATGTTGCATTGTGCCTCCACCATGGTTTGAAAGTCATTGACCCCGGAGGGGAAGCTCTCACCATGCTAGCTAAGGAGGAGTGGGAGCTGTGGGGGAGAACTGTTTGCTTGCCCAGTCTAGGGAGGGGGAGTTCTGAGCAGAGGAAAGAGAATTTTACTCGCCCCACCAACACTTCCTTGCTGCAACCTCCGCAAACCTCTGCATTTGCTTTTACTACAGACCCTAACCCTAATTTTCAGCAGGAGGAAACAACAATGTGCCACTGTGATTTAATTTCCAAAGTCTAGAATCCTGGAGCATAGTTCAGCGGAAGGCAAAGAGGCGGCACATTTCTATATGATTTATGGAGGCCCTTGGAGGGGCCAGCATTCTGGGTTTGCCCAAAGTGTTAGGGTCTTATAGACTTTGAAATACTGTACAACATCTGCATCTCAGGCTGTCCCGTCTCAGGGACAGTCTCTAGCACAACCTGCTGTCTCTAGCTACTGCTGACTGTCAGTTCGGTTGCTGTTGTCCTCTGTAGGATGCTACAAACTGCAGTTCACAGTGGGGGCTCTTCTTTTAATCTGGGGAACAAGTTTGTTGTGGGCATTGAGGTTGAAGGAGGGATTTGAAGAAGGATGATGTGGCAGCTTTATAGACGTGTACTTGGAGACTGACGTACGCAGGAGGGTTTACCTTTTTTCCCCAATCTCCTCATTTCCATTATGATACGAGATAAACCATAGCAAAGATGAACAGATTCTGAGGAGCTGCAAACGTTCCAGCTGATTATCCTCAATTTACTGCATCAGAAAGGAATATTTTTGTATGTTCTATATTCATCCTGTTGAGGGTATCTTTTATTTAGACCACGCATCTCGGTGTATTTATAAAGCAGAGACCTCTGAAATACAGTTCAGGTCTGGATTCTGGAAGGTACCTTCCAAGCTGTCTCGTGAACTATCATTCACTTCTGCGAGCTGGTGAACAATCCATCAAATGTAGCAGTCACCAAAGGGGCTGGTCAGTATGATGGGAAATTGATATGAAAGCCTGGCATGAAACATATTGGGCAGGCAGAACTGAAAACAGGTGTTAAACGTTCGGAACACTCCTGCAAATCACGGGAGAGACTTCTTCCCAGTATCCTCCCTGCTCTCCGGAGTCACTACAGAGGCTCAACGTTGAGTTATCACCATTTAGAGTGGCATTTCCCTCCAGACTGCAGAAAGCAAAGGAGCCATATTAGCAAATTTATTGAGTATTTCATTAGATCAATATGGAGTATGATTTAGGAGTCTCTACCCAGGCTCTTTAAATCTATTTAATCAAACCAATTAATAAAAAAAAAAGACCCAGAAAGTTGAAACATATCCTGTAAGGTGCATCATAAATATACTCCCTTACTTAAGCTTTTGATCTCAGCCAGGTAATTAACGGCTTTGGTTAAATTCAAGTCATTCCCTCATGCCTGCTTGTGGTCATAAAACCCCAGGGCTATGGGTAGCTCGTGGATTTATTATGTTTTTCTTACTGCAAAAGCTTCTCTTACTCTGTTCCCATTTTTTTCTTCCCTCCTTCGACTTTATGTACCCATGGCTTGTGCAGCTGTGCTGTCAGGCGCAACGGGTCACCTACCTCTTACTGCACGCAAGGCTGCCTGTGTTCAGCCATTTGTGTCTCCCTCCTCCACTGGATGGAGCACCGTACAGTACCCACCTCTTCTTCCACCCCAGCAATCAATGTAATCAATGCACAATGCAAGTGCACAATACAGGTAATCAAAAGGCCTCAGTTCTCCGAGCTGCTTTCCTAGATTCGGCCAGCGTGTGAGCCAGGCTCAGCCTGACATTGCTCGTCAATGGGCATCAGGCCCACATCAAGGGAAGTGAAATAAATGCATCAGGATGGTGGGGCTCTACTTCTGACCCAAAAGCAAAGGGGCGGAAATGATATTCCCCAAGGGAGTATGGAGCCTCCTGATTCCTCAGCTGTAAAACTCCCAGGCATCTAGACGAGCATGGAGTTTGCCAGCCCATCGACAGGAAGCTGAAGGAGAAAAAAATTAAGTGTCCATCATCATGGGGAGCTGTAGCATGCTGAAGAGAGAGCACGCATTTCTTCCCAGAGTCTTTAAAGTCAAGAGAGCAGTGGTATCTTGCTTTGCAATCAAGGAAATCCGGGCTTTGGGGGAGAGACAGGGGCAGATGAATGGCTTTCCTCTAAGTACTAGCATATCAATATCTGAAGAACATCGGTCATAACTCTTGGACAAATCTATGCAACAAAATAAACACCATGGAACTTGGGGGCTATTCAGCTGTTTGGACAGGGAGAGCTGAAACTGACAAAGGAAACAATCAAAAAACCTCTGTCTTAATTCTGCTCCCAGACAAGTGTTTAGTGTTTTGTGAGGGTGGGGGTGGGGGAAGACATAAAAAGAATTTAAACTAGTAGAGTATTTAAAAAAAAAAATCATTGGCCTAGGAATGTACAAATAAATGGCATGAAATCAAACTCTTCCTCTGGTGCAAACCGGCACAGTTCTGTTAAAGCCAATGGAGTTGTGTTGATTTACATCATCAGAGGGCTTGGCCCAGTGTGTTGTGGCCAAAGGTCCAGCTCTCATGGGGTTAAAAGGAGATATTGTATTCAGTGAAGTGTTTAAAAGCAAACACAGAGAGGTGTGTGCCCCTGGCAGGGTTTGGCTTGTTATTAAGTGAATTCCAGTAGTGATTAGAGGCCTCATGTGAGATTATGGTGACCAGATCACAATAGTAAACTATCAGGAACATTGGGGCACTGTCAGCCCCACCCGCACTCCGCCCAGTCTCAACCCCTGCCCCAGGCTCCATCGCCACTCTCCCCAGGTCCCACCTCTTCCATGCTCAGACCTCACCCTCACCCCTCTGCCCACTGCTGGCTTGCTGCGTCCCTCCTCAGTCCCCCCACCCGCTGCTCGCCTCCTCACCCCAATCCCCACCGCTCTCCTCGCTGCTCACCTCCTCACCTGAATATCAGGACAAACGACGTCCCGATTGTACTCTGGTCGGGACATGGGACAAGGAGGTAAATATCGGGAGAGTCCCGATTGTATCAGGACTTCTTCTCACCCTATGCGAGAGCAGTGCCCCATTGTTCTAAGCGCTGCACCTACACACAAGTGCATCTACCTGCACCTAAAACAAGACACTCCTGAAATGCTTATAATCTAAATCGATGAGACAGACACAGAGTGGGAAAAGAAATGATTCATGTCCCTGTTTTAGAGATGGGGAAGGGACTTGTCTAAGGTCAGCTAGCAGGCCTGTGGGAGAACTAGGAGTTGAAACCAAGTCTCCGGAGTCCCAGTTCAGCACCGTGACCACAAAACCATCCTTCCTATCAAGCTGCCTGGAGGTTTTAACAAAGTAAACACTGCCGTTTGCTGTGTCTGGGCTTGAACGACTAACTCTGGTTTGCTGGGGGGTGTAAACTCAACATACTTAAGACTGTCTTATGCCCCCTAAGTCTGGATTCACGTCCCACCTTAGTACTCACAACAAGCCCCGAGATACCCCTGGAAATGCCTGAACCAAAGGGGAGGGAGGCTCTGTGTCCTGATTGGAGGGGAGGGCATCCGCTGGTGGAACCAGAGCACAGGGGCCTGCTGTAGTGGGGAAGGAGGTTTGCTGGATTCCTGGCTGTGCAGACAGCTGTGTTAGTTTAGCCTCAGAGAGCACGAGCAGAGGTTCACAAACTAATCAAACTGTGAACCAAGGCGCAGCCCAAGTGGGCATAAAAATGTATTGTATAATGAGTGCCAGATCTCAGTCTTCCTCCGGTCCTGTGTGGTTGTGGAGCGCATCGACTGATGGGCTGCAAGGGTTTTGCCCACTCTTGGAAGTATTTATGAACAGAAATCGGCAACCTACTGAAGTCTTTCCATTTGTTTCCGTTTTTGGTAGCGGTGTGTGTGTGTGGGGGGGGTCCATTGAGAGCTCTATTGTCCACATGGAAGGCAGAGAGAAGATGCTACATAGACCTCTTTGTGCCCATTGGGTGAATCGTAGCGCTATGGTCTTTCAAGAAATGGTTTGGCCTCCAGGACTGGGAGCAGTTCTGCCTAGTCACATGTTTACTCAACATTTCACAGGACCAAAGCAAAGGTGTTTCCAAGCTTCCTCCTCTAGGTAAAGGAAAAACTCAGCAGGTGCTGTTTGTCAGAGGGCTTCTAAATTTGTACAAGTCCAGAGTAGGCCGCTGCCCCCCCACCCTATTCACCATAACCCATGCTCAGCCAGCGGGGGGGGAAACTTCTGGAAGCAGGATAACAAATCCATAGCTAGTAAATTATATATAGCTCTTATCCTACAATTAGTTTCTAATTCTGAAAGACTGCAGACAGTCAGGCTCCTGTGTAATAATCCTGAGATCAGATTCACATTGAACTGAAGGGCTTGAAAGAGAGAGGGATGCACAAGGAATGGACAAAAAATGGGGCTATGGAGCGACACTGATTTACACCAGGGAAGGAGCGGGCCCCTTATTGGTTTTAGTTTAAAAGTGAGATCATTTCAACAGTGAGTTTCTTTTTCATGTTATTTTTTCCTGCTGTAAAAAACAAACCAACAAACCAACCTCAGGGCTAGATTCTTCTCTAACATTGGGCTTCCGTTGGTATACTTCCATTGGCTACAGTAGGGTGACTCCTGGTTCACACCAGCGTAAGGGGGAGGAGAAAGATGCAATTAGTATATTGAGGTGGAGAAAGAGGTACCTATGCCTACACTGGATAATTAGAAATATATACTATGCATTCATTTATACATACAAATATATCTATATCTATATAAAATATTGCAAAATGGGTGGTACTTAAAATTAACCATTCATCATAAATATTGATTACCAGCATAGTAAACAATAAATCAAAGAGCAGTAATCACTAAATCAAAGATTTATACTAGCAAAAGAACAGCAAAGCAATTCATCAATTCCCCGCTACAGCCAATGATTAATTAGGTTCCAATCTGACAACACAGAAGCTGGTTTACAATTAAGGCTATTACAGCTAGGATTTTATTTTATTTTATTTTAAAAAAGAAACAGGCTGTACTTGAAAACACAATCTACTGAAGTAGACACTCCACCTCACCACCACGCCCTCCTCAAAATCTGAGGAGGATTAGGTGATGCACTTGCATGTCCACCTACGATTTTTCCATTTACCCAGCACACTGGCCAAGGAGAGGAAGGACGCAACATTTTGCTGGAACTTCAGAGCCAGATCTTTGGTCCAGTCTAAGTCCCTTTTGCACTGGCGCTTCAAACAGGCATCCGACCCTGAGCACAGGAGATGAAGTCCTTGGCTGGTGTAAAGCCAGCAAAGCTATCTTCTTGCAGCGTCATGGATCCTGTGACCCGTCTGCCAGCCAAAGATTCTCCCCACTGCCCCACCTTGGGGTAGGGAACACATTTGCGCATTGGTGTTTCTCAGCCTCACGTCGTTTGAGTGGGCCCATGGAGGATTTAGATTTACCTCTAAGGCAGGCAGCATTGTTCTGCCGGGGTGAGCTGAGCTGAACGGGGCTTTCTCCATTGACTGACCTGGAGCTTGCCAGATAGCTCAACTGAGCTAACATAGGGGGACATTTTGGTTGCATAATTCTCTGAGCAATAACCACTGCTCTCTCTGCCAGCCCATTGCTTCGTGGGAGTGTTTCTGCCCCACGGCCGGGGCTCTGCTCTTGGCCCCGCACGTGGGGTCCCGGTCCTGCCTGGGGCTCTGCTCCTGGCCTCACGCCCACCCCCAGATGTGGCCTCAGCCCCCTTACCCCTGTCCAGGTCCCTCCCTCCCAGAGACACAAGCCTTCTCCCAGCCTGGGGGGGAGTGGGGCAGACAGGGGTAAGAGGGCTGGCTTTCAGCACCCCCACTACTAAAAATGTTCCAGCACCACAGCCTGCACTGTAGCAAAATGGGAGGGGGAAATCGGGGAATAGCTCTGACTCAAGGGTGCACTCGTCGGTCAGGAGGATTAAGTCCCAATTAACATCAATATACTCTCCTTTCGCTTTCTGCAACAACTGTGGGTGATCAACAAATTTGGCTGCTGCTGCCTATCTGGCAAATGCGTACCACACATCTGCGTGCCAGATGTATCTGTGCCTTTGCTCATTCACCTTTGCTGAACAGGGATTCAGACCAGGCAGGGGATCCTTTCAAAAGAGAAAATGCACAGCAGAGTTGAGAAACTCTCTCTCCCATCCCCTTGTCCCTGTTCTTTTATCTCCTTTCCTTCATGTGTTCTGTTGGGTTTGCTTTGCCTCCCTTCTCTGGCAGTGGTGCTGAATGCTAATGAGATAAATACTTTTTCTAAAAGTGTGATTCAGGCATCTGCTTACCTGGGTCAGACAATTAGCCAGATATGGTAAGTTACGTGCTTACAGATATTGAACGTCTTGATGGAGAAGTGACACTAATACCATCTCATCCCCTCTTGCTAGGTTAAGAAGCAGCCACTGTAGATGCTTTTAAATTTGTGGTTTTCAGCAGTGCCAAAGGTCTTTAGACACCCAAATCCTATTGAAATTAAATGGAAATCAAGTAGCTAATTCCCATAGGTTCCTTTGGAAATCCCACTCTGAATTATTTGTCAATGATCTAAATCCACTTCTCTGGGTAAATCTTCCATTACTATGTGTCCTTCTTTCAGGCTTTGGAAATGAACAAAAAGCAACCCCTTTCCCTCCATTTTAGAAACATGAGCATGAAAAAGTGTGTACACACAGTTGCACCTGCCTGAGTTGTGGGTGCAAAACACTGTCTTGCACATGCAGAAGTCAGGAATTTGCATGTACATACACCTTTGCACCCCCAACTCGTATGTATTTTTCAGGTGCTCGGCATGCATAACTTGGCCACGTACAAAACTACATCCATGTACAACTTTGCGCAGTTTGGGCCCAAATAAGGATACATCCGAAATCCATTACATTCTGCAGTGGATTTGGGGGCCTGGTTCAGCTCTGAGCATTATAATGAGGTTTGTGGTAAGAACAGGGATGGTGCCATGTGGCTGAACAGTCAACAGGGAGCTTTATAAAGAGGGAACAGTGAAGCGCATTATGTCTCTGCGAATGCTCTTTCTGACCTCGGCTTGTCTCGATGCCCGTGTTGCTCACTCTGAATCTGTCTGGCTATTGAGCTCTGCAGGCTCAGTGTCTATACTTATTTGTGTTAAAGATGTGACACATGGAACTGAATAAGCCAAGTGATGCCAAAACTTCAGAACATATGGTATTAGCATACAAACAGCAGAAACAAGAGCACATTTGGGGAGTGCTGTGGGGGTGGGGAGTTGGTTAATTAGCCTCATCTACATTTTTCAGCTCCATGGTTCATAGGTACTAAATCATTCCAGACATATTTAGGTTGCCATTTATTACCAAAATTATTAAATGTGAACTTTGCCATCTAGATCATGTTTAAAAAAAAAACCCGTATTCCTTCAATGTGACTCAAACTCTCATCCCTTCTGACACAACAGCATCAACAGGCTAATAATTTCACTCTGTGAGTGTAGGCACGCAAGCAAACACTCTGTATAGCTGGTGCATGTATTTCTACCTGTCTAATGGATTGGGGCTTCAAAGTGTGGATTCAGATCTAAAGATCTGGGGATTCAGAAATGTGGTTTTGGTTGAGGCCCAGTTCCAACACATACACACTGTTACTAACAAATATTTCCTACTGGGAAATCGTATTAATCTGAGCATTCAGTTCACTAGCTGTTAGATCAATTGAATGCATGTGTCAAAGTAATTAAACGTCACCTACGACTATATAATCACAATGGAAACATCGAGGCCATGGGATGATATTTTTATTTATCTACTTTCAGAGCACGTAGGTACTAAATGGTAATGCCTTTATTTTCTACCTTCTTTCCAGTTATATTTCCAGAGATTTCCATCATAATCCCCTTTCTTCAGACACTCGTTACTTCCTTTACAAAAAAAATATCATTCTTTTGAGTTGAAAATGTCCTGACTTGGTGTCAGGCTAAAGATTCATTTTAATTATCTACCGGTATATTTTAATTGGGCCATATCCTGATCTGGTGTAGATCAGTGTATCTCCAAGGCCGGTGCAAGGAAGTTTCGCGCCCTAGCCGAAACTTCCACTTTGCGGCAGCTCCCCGCCCCCGCCTCTACCCTGAGGCTCCCCCCCTCTGCCCGGAGGCACCCCCCGCCCCCCACCCCCTGCAGCAGCTCCCCTGCCCCCCGGAGCCATGCGGCAGCTCCCCACCCCAGCTCACCTCTGCTCCGCCTCCTCCCCGAGCACGCCGCCCTCGCTCTAATTCTCCTCCCCTCCCAGGCTTGCGGCGCCAAACAGCTGATTGGCTCTGCAAGCCTGGGAGGCAGCAGAAGTGGAGCCACGACCGCGCTCGGGGAGGGGGCATAGGAACGCTGTAAAGAAAATTGGGGGCACTGCTTTTTGCCCTAGGCAGCCGCCTAGTTTGCCTAAATGGGGGCCCCGGCCCTGTGTATCTCCATTGATTTTAATGGAGTTACACGGACACTCATTAGCTGAAGCTCTGATCTGTTAGGAGTAAATTTTGTTCCTTCGTTTCTGAGTTCAGCAAAGGGGAACATTAAAGTATCTTGTTTCAGTAACGAAACAAAGAAATCTGAGTGGGAGGGGGTCTGTTGGCAGGACATTTCCAGGGAGTGGGTCGTTGATCTTGCAACTTCTTTCCCCCACCCTTTGGTCCAGCAGAGTCTGAGTTTGAGTTTCAGGGTGTCTGCTGGGAAGCTGACTATTTTCCCAGGCATTTGAAACAGACGCGTTGTAACAGCAATTTTTTGCTTCTGCCAAGGCTTGTTTCTTACAACAGGCGCAAATTCAGATCTATCTACTCCAAGAAGCATAAAGCATAATAAAGAATATCCCTTTCCCTCCCCAGTCACTGGTTATCATAAACAAAACCCTCAGCAGAAGTGAAAAAGAAGATACCATGAGGTTAAAAGCAGCCTTTAAAAGAAAATGATGTTGTACATCATCCCAAAATTTAATATGACTTTATGCACAATAGTAATGTGCCTGGTAATGCAAAGATTTTTCTAAAGTAGCTTAATAACAATCCAATATTCTCTTCCTTAAAAAATGAAAATGTATGTCAAAAAGGGATCTAATGTAGCTGCATCTTGTATCCATTGATGGAGCTGATTTACATAGATAGCATTTAACATACTATCATCATTATCCTATCAGTCTTCTGTCTAATCCGGAAGCCTGAAGACAGAGTTCTCAATGTTCTCTGAGGTAAAAAAAAAAAAAAGCCAAAATTATGGTAAAGGGGGGAAAAATGGTAGAGGGACAGATGAATATCAAATTGGACGTGATAAAAATTGATTTTTTTTTAAGCCAGAGAAGTACAAGCTTAAAATACTGAAGTACGGATAAAACAAATAAGGCTTTAGAATACAGCACACAGTCCTGGAGTGATGAGGAATAAAAGGGAGAATTATGTTAATGGCTGGGTCTGTGACTACTTGGGGAAACTGTTCCTAGTCTGCTGGTGATGATTTAAATTTTAAAGATATACCGTACGGTGCCGTGGAATCAAGACGGTATATAATTTTCATTTCCCTCCTCTCCTCCCACTCTTAAATGAAGTTAACACTGGTGAAAGATGTCAGGTGAAGAACGGTGGGAGGCACTCAGATTCTCGGGTAATGGGGGCCACATAGGAACCTAGACGGACAAATAGGTAGAGTAAAATCCTGACCCCATTGAAGTCAATGAGAGTTTTACCCTTGACTTCAGTGAGCCCAGGTTTTCACCCACAGATCCTTCTAGTCACAGAACAGGTATACAGGTAGGGGCAGTGAGCCCGGGCCCAGGCATTTCTCCCCCAGGCACTTTGACCTACCTTAAGCCTGACCTGAGGAGACCACCTAGTGGGCCATAAGGGTACCTCAGTTGTTCAGACCTATTCACTCCTTACCCTCCGCACTGAGACTCCCACTAAAGCTATCCACTCTCCCCCAGCTGGGATGCTCATTTTGGCAAGGTGAACACCCGTCCACTAGGGGAAAAGAGCGGCCACTGCCAACAACTTCCAAGTAGGCCACAAAAACACCCAGCAGAGCATAACGACTTTCGGTCACTACATATTGGAGGCAGATTCAACATCAATGAGCTAGAGGCAAAAGGCTCCAAAACCTATTGCTGAACCTCTGAACTTTCCAGAACCCCTGTGTTTCAGGCATAGCCTACAGAAGCCTTGGTAGGTTGGCACAGGGCAGGTGGGTTAAGCCATTGTTGCCTGATCAGTTGCACTAACTGGAGTATGTACTTTCTATAGCTATTAAAGTCCAGGAGAGGCCAGGGAGAGAAGGAATTGCCTATTTCTTTGTTGCAAACCTTTTCAGGAACTTGCGTGAGGAGACGCAAGGTAAGTGGTCAGGTCAGCGGATGGGCAGAGGGTTGGGCAATCAGAAAACAACATTATGGAATCGACAATAAAACTAGCAGAAAGATTTATTGTATGAGGGGACTGGGTAGCTATGTAACTGATATAACTAACGCTGGGTGGGGAACATTTTTTCTGGGACCTCAAATATTTTTGAGAGTTCTACATTTTTCACCATCTCAAAACTGGATGAAATGTCAGAATCTTGAAAATATTCATGAACTAAAATAGGGGGGGAAATTGGTTCAAGTCAATCAAAACATTTTGTTTCAATTCCAACCTTTTTCTTTTCTTTTCTTAAACCTTAAATTTCTAAATCAAAAGTTGTTTCAAAATGGAAAAACAGAAGTTTTCATTTTGAAAATGTCAAAACAAAACATTTCAACCATTTCAAAACTTTTTTCCAACATATTTTTGAGACGGGAAATTCGTCGCAACCAGACTTTGGCTTTCCAACATTTTGGTTTTGGCAAATAGGCACTTTTCAGTGAAAAAATGCTTAGCTGGAAAGTCCCGAACAGCTCTAGTAATGACTTTCTTTCCTGCATGTGCACCTTTAAATTTCTAATAGGAGTCTGCTTGACTGCAGCAATGTAGGTCATGTAGTGAAGCAGAATTGATGCTGCTTGGTACACGGGAGACACACATCCTGTGCTCTCTCATAAGAACATAAGAGCGGCCGTACTGGGTCAGACAATGGTCCATCTTGCCCTATATCCTGTCTCAGACAGTGGCCCGTACCAAAGCTTCACGGGTACAGAGCAGGTTTCTGGCAGTCAGCGGCTTAGGGACTCCCAGAGCATGGCGTTGCATTCCCTGATCATCTTGGCTAATAGCCATTGATGCACCTACCTTCCGTAATTTATAAGAACACAAGAACATACAGGGGGGATGTTTGGAAGGGATTTGGGTGCACATATGGTTACCTGCATGGCAGAGTATATCTGGCATAGCCCCAAGGAGATTGTTTGCACAGCTAACAGACTGGAGGTGTCAGGGAGCTGACCGCCCACGCAAGCAAGTCTCTCTCTTGCTGGAGGCAGAGAGGTATCAAAGTGACTCTCAGCTGAGAACCATCACACTCTGGCCCAAGGAGCTGACCATCTAAGTATAAGACAAGAGACAACAGGTGGATGCAGACAGACCAGACAGACACATGGGGGGGGGGGGGGCACAAGGAGACAATGTTGGTTTCCCTGATGGACAGCGGTTAGTGCCTCTCTAACCCACTGATCGGTGTGCAGGTCACAATTAGAATTAAATTTTATTAGAGAATATTTAAAGAAATAAACGATACAGAAAATTTGAAGCGTTAGCTATTGGTCATTGGGGGTAACATACAGAGTATGGGGGTATGTTGGTGTTTTGGGGCTGGGCAGCACACATAGTATATACACACTGCAATGTCCCCAATGAGGGGTGGGTAACCGGTGGGCGGGATCAGGAGACAGTCAATAAACGGTGAGGGTCCACCACCCATACGGGAGGCAGGGACAGTCATGGGTATAAGCAAGCGGGCTGGGTAATGGGGATGGGGTGACCCTCACGTGGCGGGATTCAGCTAGGTTTGGTGGGTTTAGGGCTCAGGGGATAGGGTCCAGCAGGGGGTGTGTGTGGGTGCACGAGGTCTCCCCGGCTCACTCTTGGTATTGGCGGTGGCCGGTGATGTGCTCGGTGTAAATGTCCCGGGTCCAACGGATAGTGCCCTGTATGTGGGGGCTCTCTCTCAGGTTTGATTCCAGATCGGGTCACTATTATACAGAGCTGGATAGAAATTTTCACACATAATTTTGAAATTTCAATGAGAAGAA
Organism: Trachemys scripta elegans; assembly: GCF_013100865.1. Lineage (NCBI taxonomy): Eukaryota > Metazoa > Chordata > Testudines > Emydidae > Trachemys > Trachemys scripta. The sequence goes on from NC_048305.1 coordinate 2,554,578, forward strand.
AGAAAGAAAGAAAGGAAGAAAGGAAGAAAGAAAGAAAACATTTTCCCTCACTCCCCATTTTTTGAGCATGTATAGTAGAGTCCAAGGGACCATATTTTGATCTTATTTTCACCAGTGTAAAGCCAGAGTAACTTGATTGCGTGTTGCCAGTGTAAAAAAGTTCAGCATCTGGCCTCAAAAGGTATGTCTATTTTAATGGCAGTGGGTGGCCCATGTGAAATGAGGTGGCCATCTCAATGAGTTTTCTTTTAAACATGTGTCCATATGGAGTCACCACCGGAGTTAATTGGTGCCCTTGTCGGCAATCTCCCGAGGGACAAATGAATGAATGAACTTGGGGACTGAATTAACCTGTGGTTCATCAAGATCTGTGTTGAGGCATATTAACTTCACAGGGTGAGAGACTCTCATACTCTTGCTGCCTATATTATATCTCCTCTGTGGTAAACACGTTGGTCTCCAAGAGTATATTATAATCAGCTAGGGCTAGAATTATGTGCCTTTGTCTTACATGCTGAGCCAGGGAACAAGGGAAGTAAGATTTTCTACCTCCACCATGCTCAGTCAAGCCAGGTGCTGGGTCCAGGTCTGGCCCAGAACTCAGCCCTTACTCTCCAAATTAGAGCTGGTTGAAACTTTTCAGAAGCTGAAAATTTAAAAAGGGGAGGGGGCAAATCCCCTCCCCCAAATTCCTTTTCTGTCCAGCTTTACTCCAGGTTCTCCACCCTGCAAACAAGCAGTGGGGAGGAGACAGCGGGGAGAAGGAAGTGGGTGGAGTCTTTGTTCCACCTTCTATTCACAGGCCAGCATCATGGGAGAAATAAATTACACCCTTTCAATGGCTACAGTAACTTACTTCTCCTCCATGTAGGAGGAGGCCAGCAAGGGAAGAATTCTGACTATTTGGATCCCAATTCTTTTCCTGGGCTGCTCCTGGTACAGAACAGTTACCCACCACCACTTACTCTGCTCTGAGCCTGAAGGCACTGGGAATTATTTTTAGCTGCCCGGAAAAATGATTCCTTGCCAGGATAATAAAGTTACTGTTGATTTTTTATCAGCTGAGCATCAGATTATTTTTTCAGAAGGTCACGAGTCCCGTCATTAGAAAGTGAAACTAATTTGCCAGCAACAAGAGATGGCAGCTTGAAGAGATGTGGAGCAGCTGGACCATCTAAAGAACGTTGTGCGAGAATCTTTAATCCAGTCTCAGCTTCCCTGGAATACGCGCAAAATGCTTAGCTGCTACATCAACTTTTTTCTGACAAGTGGCCCCAGCGGAAAGTTCCACATTCTGTATTTTTGGTTCTTCACTGGATTGGAACAATTTCTTTTTTAGAGCCAATCAGCAGAAACTGAGTGAGATTTACAGTTCCGATGACTGAAATTTTCAGCCCTGAATCTACAGACTGCCTCTTTAAATACATTATAGAGATTATCAGCAATGTATCAAGGTGTCTTTTCAGGATGGTATAAACTTCTGCTGCACTACTTATTGCCATAAACCATACTTCCAGGTTTTTATTTATATGCGCATTAGCTCAATATGATTGGATCTGTAGCCAGCGCTGGGGATTGAAGTAATTTATATATATCAATAAAGGTCTCCAGCCAGCCACTGGGTGCTCTAAGGGGAACAGTAGTTCCATTTAAAACATTAGGAACAGGAGAAATTGAAAATAACTCTCTATTTAGAGGCCAAGAAGTAAGACAGCAGGCACCCGAGGTCCCAGCACAGCAAGGCTATACTAAAGAGACTGTGAAAATGTCATTTTACTTACTTATAAGCCACAGACATAAAGCTTAACCCTTTCCTTTCCACAAACAAGTCTTGGAAGGAAAACATATTTCTAAACCTGAGATGTTCTGAATAACCCTAAAGTATATTAACTGAAAACTATAGGCAACCTTTTCAAAGAATTAAAGGGGCTTTAGCTGCAAAATTTAGTCCAAGCGAGATCAAAAAACAAAGTTATAACCTTTAATTTAGTTAACATTAAAATTGAAACATAGCTACAGAAAAAACCCTAAAGCCACCAAAAATATGGACATGATCGATATTCATATAATCTCTTACAGAAATATACACAAGTACCACACTGCACATCTAAAATAACTATAGCTAGTATGTTCCAGCTCTAGTGTTCATTAGTCACATTACCTTAAAGCAGTGTTTCCCAAACTTGGGACTTCGCTTGTTCAGGGAAAGCCCCTGGCGGTCCGGGCCGGTTTGTTTACCTGCCCCGTCCGCAGGTCCGGCCGATCGCAGCTCCCAGTTGTCGCGATTCACCGCTCCAGGCCAATGGGGACTGCAGGAAGCGGCGGCCAGTACGTCCCTCGGCCCGCACCACTTCCCACAGCCCTCATTGGCCTGGAGCAGTGAACCGCAGCCACTGGGAGCCGCGATCGGCCGGACCTGGGACGCAGCAGGTAAACAAACCGGCCCAGCCCGCCAGGGGCTTTCCCTGAACAAGCAGTGTTCCAAGTTTGGGAAACACTGCCTTAAAGGTAACAGTGCTTTCTGCCTGTTAATTTTCTTTAATAAATAAAAAATATGGGCTAACATGAAGTTTAGGAGCTCTGCTAGGGCCTTGTTACACATCTACTGTCCTTGAGTTTTCTATGGATCTTAGAGAAACTTGCCCTACAGGCTAGATTTTAATGGCATTTTGGCTGTTACACACTAGTTAAAATTTCATCTGAAGGTGATTTTTTAATGATCTGTAACTCAAAAATAGCTCAGCCGTCTTTCTTCAAATTTTGCAGAAAAATTTACCTTGGCTTTTTGAGAAAATCTGGCAATTTTCAGGTCAGACTAATTTCTTTATAGTTATAGGCCTATAATAGTTACACCAAGTCATAGAAGAAAAATAGAGTGTCTAATCCAAAGAAGCTAGTTGCATGCTTAACTATGGAGCCATGACCCTTGTCCTCTGGGGCAAAAAGCCATGTGGAATTGTTAGAGCAGTCCTACAAGGGAGCATCCTGGTTTAGTGGATGTTTCTTTCTATGTTTTCCTTCTCGTTGAACAAATAATCAAAAAGAAAATGTAAGCGCCTTCCTCTGCTTCCCCCTCCCCCTTTCTTTTTTCCCCCCTCCTTTGCAGGAATGAAGTCCCCGTGTTTCGCTGAGTTTTCCTTCACTTCCTGAAGGCAAAGGACCCTTTGGAGGGCCTGAAACATTGACATGTAAGATCTGCCGCTTTGCAAAAGGAAAGCCGCAGCAAGCCAAGCTCGAATTTTCTTTTTTCTTAGTAGCTTAACCTGAAAGAAAATCCACAGTGATGCTAAAGGAAGCACAGGAGGGTTGGTTGGTTGGTTGGTTTGTTTGTTGGGGGGGGGGTTTGAGCAAACATATAACACGGCTGATGCGAGCACATTGAAGAGAAACTCCCCACACCCACCCATCACACCCTCTCCTAGCCCTCACCCCAAGAGGAAAAAATTTCTTAACCAAAACCAACAACATTGCATGCAATAGAATTCCTGCCTGGAAGAAAACTTCCCCACTGGAGTTCCCTTGCGCTGCTGCAGTGCTTTGAACGTTCGTGCTGCCCTTGGGCTGGAGCCAAATTAAATCCATTTCTATTCAAAAGGCAGATCCTGCCCTGCTGTTCCAGTTTCTTGAGGGTTATTTCTTGTGTGCTGTATTTATTTGCACTGTATTAACTTGCGGTTGATTGTGCTTTACTTTACAAAATGCATTGTCTCGCGCAGCGCGATGGTTCGTGCTGAGGAGACACCGCGTGGGCTAGTGGGTGGAGGCGCTGGACTGTGGCTCAGGAGAACCTGGCTGTGTTCTTGGCTCTACCAGTGACCTGCTGTGTACAGCTGGGTGGGAATTTTTCAATGGATGTTTTTTCATAGGAACGTGCCCATCCATCAAAACGGAAACTGTTCCCGACATAGGGTCCGTTTCGATGAATGTGTGACCTCTGGCAAGGTCTTCCCCGCTCGCTGCCTCTTTTTGTCCCGCCCACCCTTTGTTTAAATTGGAAGCTGTTTGGGGCAGGGACTGTCTCTCTATACCAAGGGTGGGCAAAATACGGCCCGTGGGCTGTGTCCGGCCCGTCTAACATTTCTGTCTGGCTCACCAGGCTCTTTGGCACTCCCCTCGCGATCCCCGGGCTGCTAAAAGTCCCACAGCACAGTGGGGGCGCTCAGGCAGGCCGTGGCCCCATGCCACTCCCGGAAGCGGCTGGCTGCTGCTGGCATGTCTCTGCGCGCCCCTGGCAAGGGGGGGAGGCAGCTCTGCATGCTGCCCCTGCCCCCAGCACTGTCCTCACAGCTCCCATTGCCCGGAAACCGGCCAATGGGAGCTGCGGGGGTGACGCTTGTGGGCACGGGCAGCACATGGAGACCCGCTGCCCCCTTCCTCCCAAGAGACGCACAGAGACATGCCAGCAGCAGCTGGCTGCAGCCACTTCTGGGAACGGCGTGGGGCCACGGCATGCAGGCAGTCTGCCTGAGCCCTGCTGTGCCACCAGCCAGGAGCCACCTGTGGTGAGCGCCTCTGATCTCAGTTAGACACATCATCTATCTGACTGTCACTTTCAGCACAAGGCCCCACGCACCACTTAAGCCCAGCTACAACTCTGTGATGGTTTTTGAGGGCCCGCTGGTGCAGTAGCCACCAATGGGTGCCTTTGGACTGTCCCTTCCCATTAGCCGGCATGGAGAGCAGCATCGGAAAAGAGTTCATGAGATCCACCCGCCACACAGAGCCTGGTAACCCTAACTTGTATATGAGGTGAGGAGAAGCAGTCCATAAGTTGGAGGAGTGGCCATGGGGAAGGGGCTGATGCTGCTGGTGAAGGATGTAAATTTGCCATTCTGTATTTCACTGACTTAAAGCCAGATGGATCAGCTTTCTGCAGGTGAAATGAATTTTTCCTCTACAGCTCCTGACTGCAGCGTCCGGTACTGTTTTATCGAGGCACTGGGAGAAACGCCATCATTACGGTTGCCCATAGATATGCATTTACGGTGAAATTCACCCCTGTGCAGAGAGCCAGCCAAAGACTTCTGCACCATTAATGATTAATGATTACTATTGAACATGATGACGGTTGCCCCTAGAGGCCAAGCAGGCAGGGGTCTTGTTGTGCCAGACGTTGTACAAACATGTAGTAAACTACAGTACCTGCTCCAAAGCCTAAGGCTACATCTACACTCGGAGCGGGGAATGGGATTCCCAATGCGAGCAGACACGCTAGGCCTCATCAAGCTAGGATGCTACAGATAGTAATGTAACTGCAGTACCATGAGCAGCGGCAGCATCTGCATGGGCTAGCCACCCCAAGTATAGCCCCCGGGGTCCAGGCGGGTTTGTGCTCGGTCTGGCTAGTCCGTGCCGTTGGTCACCACTGCCCGGGCTACTGCAGCTATACGACAACGTTTAGAGCACTAGTTCGATGAGCGCTAGAGTGAGCGCGCCTACGTGAGCTAGGAATCAACACTCCCCCACACCCAGTGGAGACATATACACAGAGGCTGTCTACCCTGGAGCTGGAGAGGTGATGTCCCGCTTGGGCAGACATACGCATGCTAACGTCAACCGAGATAGAGTGCTAAAAATAGCAGTGTAGCTACCATTGCACGGAAATGTTGAAAAATCGGGACGGGGGTGGGGGGCTAATAGTACCTATATGAGACAAAGCCCCAAATATTGGGACTGTCCCTATACAGTTGGGACCTCTGGTCAGCCTAATACCTTGGGTTTCAGATGGGATTGTACTCGGGGTGACACCCATCCCGCTGCCCACGCAGCCATAGTGACACCAATTTTAGTGCACTGACTCAATCGAAGCTACTGCAGGTATGTCTGCTCAAGCTGGAAATAGACAAACAGGGGAGGTAGGGGTTAAGGGTGATGAGGTAACAAAAACAGAGCATGTGCGATTCTCAGCCAGTCAGGAGCAGTGGTCACGACTCGCCCCTGCCTAGCTGCTCGCAGGATGCGGGTTTCCCTATGCATTCAGGAATAGGTGGGTTTTGAGGAGGGACTTGGAGGAGGATGGGGTGGTGTCTATTAGGGGTACATTGGCACTTGCGATAAAAAACCCACAGCACCGAGTCTCGGAGCCCAGGTCCACTGCCTTGGCTTGAGGTGCTTGGACTGCTAAGAACTGTGGTGTAGACATTCAGGCTCAGGCTGGAGCCTGGGCTCTGAGACCCTCCCCCTTCTCAGGTGTTTTATTGCAATGTAGACATACTCTGAGAGGTCAATTAAATATTCCTCTCCTTCTCTCAACCTTCCTCCAGCTAAACTACCACAGCCATCAAAACTCCAAATTTCACACCTACACATTCTCATAACACTGTAGGGATAAACTACTATTCATTAAACACTACTTAATCTCTCTAATCAGTGGGCTTAAAAGACACTTTACCCTTGTACTGAACACTGTTCAGGGGTGCACGTCTGCCAGAAAAAATAATTCTCTTATGTGCCAGAGAGTTTTAGGTACGAATAACACACTGTATGCTTTTCCAGCGTGTGTGTGTGTGTGTGTGTGTGTGTGTGTGTTGGTAGAAGATTTCAGTGTTGCTGAGGGTAGAGTTAAGGTTATCAAATAAAGGAGAAATGTGCTGAGAAATATTACAATTTGGTAGATAAAAAGTGAAATGAAATTTGTACAGGAGCCTATACCCAGTCCCCAAAAACAACAGAAGATGTAAAGAGTACAGTTTGCAGAATTGAAGACTGCAAATTTTTTTGCATACTATATATATGGCAGTAATGGTCCTTTCTAAATGCTGATAATTACAGGATTTTTCTAAATAAGTGCATTAGTGACTCCTTCCTCCTACTCTGCATGGAGCTGCAGGCACACAATACTGACAAGTCTATGTTCTTCTCACGTTATTAAATGGGCACTCTTCTTTTATTAGGCTTTTTAATAACATTTAAGTTGCACCCTGGGGAATTTTTGCAGAAAGGGAACATTGGGCAGCCTAATTTGTACATGAAAATACTCCCTAGGCCAACGAAACAAGATTCAGATGAATTTTTACACACAGTACGATCACGAATACAATAAGTACTGAAGGTGTTTTCAGGTACAAAAAATACAACAAGGAACATTTGAAGCCCATGAGTTGTGCTTTGGAAGCTGTCTATCTATAGACAGTTGTGCTGGTCAGTGATTACATTCACCGTGTATCTCATTTTTCTACTGCAAAATTCAACCATAAGACATTTCTACTCTATAATCTGTAAAGTGGCCCCATAAGAGCAGTGGTTTTGCACCCAGGTGCAAAATGTCAATCCTGCATATTTTATTCACAGACTGATGGAAACAGGAAGTCCCAGTTGAATGCTACAAGAGAGCTCATTGCCAGGAAATTCATTGGAGGGCAATGGTATTAGCCATGAAGGCAGAAACTTGTGTCCGACATAACTAGGACCGGATCCTGCTACCACTGAAGTTGTTGACTCCAGTAAAAATAGGATTAGAGTCTGACCAAGATGGCAATTCCCTGCACTATCCTTGAAAGACCCGATAGTATTAACTTTATGTATTATTGGGGGCCAAGATTGTATGCAACTTCTTTATGGGGGAGATGTGACAAAGATTGTAACCCCATGCAGTATCTTTGGGGTCCATTGTTTTAAATGAATGGCTTATGTATGACTGTGTTCTACTCTAGGGGGGGAGGGCTACTGCAACACCTCCAGGAACTAAAAGCAGTGGGCGGTGATTAAGGCAAACCAGCCAGGTTGTCATCCCCCAGGGAGATTCCACCTCCCGGGGAGGCTTGCATATACTAGTTCAGATTAGATTCTCCAGAGAACAACAGATGAAGAAACAACTTTGTGATAAGTAGCCTGAGTTTCAACTGACTCGGGGCCTTCTTTCTGAGCCAGAAAACGGACAGGACCTTCTGTCCAAGGGGAGGACAATCCTTTCAGGAAAGATTGGAAGGACTTGACCTAGTAAGGCTCCATAAGACTGATGGGTGACCTCTGGTAAGCTTTTACCATGTGCGTAGGTTCTTTTATTGATTAAATATGTTTTCTCGGTAAGGCTTTTACCTTAAGAATAAATGTGCTTGCTTATAAAGGGCTGTGTGACAACTTATAACTGCTGGCTATTACAGCTGTTCATATCCTTCAAAGAGAAAGCAAGGCACAGAAGCTGCCCTGTTTAGGCTGTCTGGCTTCTGGGGAATCCACAGTTAAGAAGGGAATTATGCAGCCTCAAAAAACCTCAGTCAGGAGGGAGAGACACGCAGATGTCTACCCAAGAAAGGTGACGGCTGACGAGCCTGAAGCCTAGAGTGTGTGCCCTGGAGGGGCTGCATCGGGGGAATACAGGTGCAGCTGCCCTGAACTGTGCCACAGAGCTCTGTTGAGAAGCAGAGTGCCCATAATGCCCAGTGTCACTGAGCCAATTTCTTTCCTTTTTGTCTACACAACATTTTTGGTAAGAAGCATTTGTTATCTGCAAACATACTTGAGCACCCATTCTGTTACTTTGCTATATTTTTTTTAAAAAGTGTGTGCAATGTTTTAGAAGAACAATAAGGAAACAAAAATGACTTTGGGAGGGAGAAAATCATTTATACCAGTTTTCTTCTCTCTAGGAAATTCCTCCTGGTGGCTTGAAGTTTTTAATTTATCTTCCTCTTTAATAGCTAGTGAAGGAAAATGCTAAGTGTTAAAACGGACTGTGGGAGAACACAGACACATTACAGTGGTGTGAAATTGCATGCACCTTATGCGTATGTAAATACTATTTGTTTAAATGACAGTGTTAAAAGTGGCTATGTTTTTCCAATCAAATTATGTGGTTTGAAAAAATTGAGCTTTTAAAAATAAAAGGTTAAAAAAGAAGGATGCCTATAAATCTGGAACTGGATGAGGAAGAAGATTAGCATTAAAACAAGAAGGATGGTCTTGTGATCAGACTGCGACTCAGAGATCCAAGTTCTATTCCTTGCTCTGCTAAAGACTCCCTGTGGGACCTTGGTTAAGTCACTTTGTCTGTCTGTGTTGTTTGTTTAGGATCACTGAGTGAACCCTTTGCTCCCATCAGTGAGCAATTTCTTGCACAAGTAATGGCACTGATTTGAAGGGGACTTAATATTCAGGTAACTGCTCACGGATGGGGCAAGTAACTAAGAAGCTGGCCTCTAGACAGTAAACTTTTTGGTGTATGTAGAGTGTTTTTGTGTCTGGACAGCACCTACCACAATGGGGCCTTGATCTTGGTTGAGAGCTGTAGGTGCTAGCATAACACAAATAATAAAGATACTAAATTGCTGACAGTGGTTCTACAGTGCATTAGATTTTCACCTTTGTAACTCTGTGTTCCAATGCTGACTCACTTATCGAGTTGGGCGGCCACATCTATCTAAAGCTGCAGGATACTCTATGCTTTGCTACACATGGGTTCGTGGGAACATTGTCTTCAGTTTCATGAGACAACAGATTTGGGAGGAGGGTGTTTATTTTTTTCTGCACCTCTCCTGTTTCACTTTGTCTGCTGGGTTTTGAATGAGCCCAAAATCTCAAAGTGAAACTCAGTGGGAACCCACAAGTTTCTCTGTGCTTTGCTTTGACACCCGGCAAGCCCATGTTCATCCTTTCAGGGCAAAAGCGTACCCTGGCTCAGACTCACTCATCGTGGGATTCTCCTCTCTCTTGCACCAGAGTAAACTCAACTGCTTTACACCGCAGTACCAGGAGAGAAGACTCAGGCCCACGGTGTCTGGGAACTTTTCAGTGAAACTGGCCTGGGTTTCAAATTTGTAACAAAACCAAGAACCGAAAGCAAGTGAGTCACAAACCACAAAAGTAGCTGAAATCAGGTGAGTTTTACACAATTTCCATTTTCATGGTCAACATTTGGCCTAGTTCTAGTTACATCCTAATTTCTACTAGACACTTGTTCATATCGCCACAAAATCATGCTTGGTGGCTGAAAACTTGCAGGGCTACGCAGGTGAGAAATCCAGTGCACTGGCAGAATTCTGAAAATCAACTTACAGAGCACCAGCGTACATTGGGCCAGTTTTTCGCTAGGGCTGAGAGTCCTTCACTTTCTAAAGCCATGTATTGACCCACCAATGTATTCGATGCAGGGGAACCAGTGTGCATCAGCCCTAGGCCAGAGAAATAAAATGTTTGTTTAGATCAGGGATCAGCAACCTTTGGCCCACGGCCCGCCCGGATAAGCCCCCTGGTGGGCCAGACCCGTTTGTTTACCTGCCACGTCCGCAGGTTTGGCCGATCGCAGCTCCCACTGGCCACAGTTCACTGCTCCAAGCCAACGGGGGCTGCGGGAAGCAGCGGCCAGCACATCCCTCAGCCCGCGCCACTTCCCGCAGCCCCCATTGGCCTGGAGCGGCGAACCGCAGCCAGTGGGAGCTGCGATCGCCGAACCTGCAGAAGCGGCAGGTAAACAAACTTTACCCTGGCGGGCCGTGGGCCAAAGGTTGCCAATCCCTGGTTTAGATATATTATACAGTGGCAAACAAAGGACACTGAACTAAATTCTGCCCTCAGACACTTGTTGACTTCTCAGGGATGGTAGTGTGGTTCTGAGGGCAGAATTTAGCGGAGCATCTTTTATCTCAGAGCCTGAGAACTGATTGCATAACACCGACAATGGGTGCTGATATTTGAAATACATGTGAGAATGGGGGATTGCACATGGGGCCTGTTTTAAACACCGTCTCGGTCTTGTCACTTTGTGTCTTTCGGGAAGATGAATGACAGGAAGAGATTGGGATTTTAGCAGCCTGGAAAATTATTACTACATTTTGTGATTCCTTCCTAGCTTGCAGTGAGGCTGGTGTGGTCTGGCATGTGTGTGTATTTGGGTGGGCAGGATGGAACATAGCATAGCCTCGATAACCCTGATCCAGGATGCTGGTGCTTAGTCCTTACCCCCTATGTACAGTGATTTATTGAAGAGAAAAGGTCCTGCCTCAAAACTGATACTGCTGCAAAATCACGGCTGCTGAGTAATATGACCCAGAGTATTTTATATTTACTAGCACAGCTATGTCTCATCCCTGCTCCGTTTGCTCCTGCCATAAGAGACATATGTAATGAGTCAGTCACTGTGACTCAGATAACCCCACTGCTGATAAAACTCCTGAGCATCTCAGTGCCTTTTGTCTCTTTAAAACAAGGATTTCATCCCCCCCCCCCCCCCCCGTTTGTAAATGAATCAAAAGTCAAACAGGGAGATGGTAGTAATCAGCTCCACCAAATGACTGAGCAGTTACTGAGAAACGCTAATCAACCCCAGATGTGGCATTCCTACCTCAACCCTAGATCATCAATTCAAACCTCCCACCCAGCTCATCTGACACCGACAATGCAATGATTACTGAGTAAACTTGTCATGATGCAGGCTAGAAAAACTACGGCGAGGGCGAGAACATCTCTGTTCAGAGCAAGGGACCGGACAGGGTCTGCCTGTAGCAGGCGGTAGAGAGGTCTTTCTTGACTTCTACCTCCTCTTGGTATCTCAGAATGGTTGTTGTGTTAAGGGCTCTCCACTGGAAAACCATGAGCTGTTGGAGAATTCCTTGTCTCAGAGATCCTAGTTGTTGAATACGGACACCAAGGTGCCAAACGTGAACCTGGCTTAAACGTTCACCGCTCCCACTGGCCTCAACAGGACACAGGTAATGAAAGGTTGAATTCAGCCCTCTAGTCATCACATAGGAGAGGAAGTGTCCATTTTAGTGCTGTTATGAGTGTCCAAATGGGGCAACCAAACATCATATTTGTTCAATGCTAGAATCTTGTGTGGCTAATCACATGGGTTGAGCTTCTCCCCTGTGCAGAGAGCCAGCAGGAGGCCTTTTGCACTACTTAAATCCCACTCACACCCTGTTTAAAGAGGGATGCGTGTTCTTGTCTGCCCCTCGGCATCCTCCTGGTCTCTTGGGGTGGTGTGCGACTCCAGCCGCAGGGTGGTGGGCCAGTCGCTAGTGCAGGGACTGCAAGTGTGATGGGCCTTGTGTGGGGTATGCAGGAGGCAGGTGGCAGTGGGGTTCCTTCTACCTGCACAACAGCTATCCCCACTCATGACCTGAAAACAATATAGCAAAGGAGTTTGTTGCTGACCTGCAGCTGCTGTGTCCGTTCTGATTATTAGCTGTATTGGTATTCCCTAGGGCAAAAGGCCTCAGTCAGGGATCAGGCCTCTGCTGGGAGAAGTGCTGCACAAGCACATCAAGACCAGAGTCTCTCCCCGCCGGGAGCTCCCGCTCTGCAATGCAACGGTAGATGGGAGGAGGAGACAACAGTGAAATGCAAGACAATAGGCTTAGCTTGCTGCCTGCCTTTGATGATTGATGTAGCGGCAGGTCTCTAAGTTGCAGACCAAACCTTAGGAGTGAGGCTGGGTTTGCAAAGCCAGGACCGGAGTGTGCACACCTATCAACAACACCAGGAGAGCTGTTACTGCCCTGCCATTGTGCTATGTAGAGCGGTCCTGCTAACAGCCTCTTTGAACACTGGAGCACAAAAGAAGCCTACAGTGGTCTGAGCTAACCAGCGCAGCTACTGCATAACCAGGTAACTATCTAGGGGAACCTTACTTGCCACTGGAAAACAGAAGCGTGGCTAGAAAACGGGTTGTATCATGACTGATAATGGTGCTGACAGCTTTAAAAGCACTCAGGGACTTTTAAAAACATGGCTAACCGTTCTGAGTGAATGTTTAGTATGGTGGGAGCTGCTATTACACATACAAGAAGATCCAGATTGCTTGGAGAAAATAAAGAGCATCTGCTATTTTCTGACAGTTAACCTTTCCAGATTTCCTTCCCCCTATGAATATACAGTACAGCATCACAGCACTGTACATAAAAATAGTTATGCTACTGAATCAGGGGCTGTCTTAAAATGCCAGGGGACCCCCTTGGTGACAAACTATCCACAGAGAATTCTCCCAATTTTGTTAAAGAATGTCCCTAATGACACAACGTGGCAGGCAATGGGAATAATAACTCGGAGAGCGCCAGAATATACTTGTATTGGGTGGGTGGATAAGGTGCCCCTCCACGCTTAAGCACATTTCTCCTAGGAATTCCCTGCGGTACATTAATTTTTACTGATTACTAATAGCTGCTACATGTCTCTAAGGCAACTGGTCCAGATATTATTCACTTGCAGGATGAAAGAACAATAGACATATTTTATCAGTAATGCACAAAACGGCCACATTTTTATTGTTCCAAACTTATTTTTAACTCACACTCCCCTCTCCACATGCTTTTCCTGTATCTTAAGTAATCCCCCTTTTAAAAAGTCTAGCCCTGGTGGAAGTGAGCAAAGCTACCTGTGTAAGCCATGGGAATTTCAGCTTCTTTCATCAGCGAACATAAGGTTAATCTGATCCCTCTATCTTGCCTTCTCATCTTCCCCCCGCTCTTTGAAATATTTTAACCCAGAGTAGAATTTTTCTGGGAAACTTGGAATAGAAGTAGAAGAGGGGTTTTAAATATAGAGGCTTGGACTGAGCTGAGCTGTACTTGATTCAGGAACATAGGTGGGTTTGGGCCACTTTTATGCTCATCCCACACCAGTTCTTAGGCCAGTTGCAATCTTTGGCACAAGTTAGACTGGCTTTAAGGTTATTCTAACTTGCACTGTCTGGAAAGAGTCCCTAAACTTCACACAAATCAACCAACCTTAAATCTGTTCCTTCTCTTCTATAATAGAATTGTGCTGTTTGGGGGGGCTGGGGTGTGCATACTCTTAATTTCATATATTTGGGGGCAAAATCTCCATCAGCATAACTCCACTGTAGGTAGACAATTTAGGCCAATGCAGAAGATGCATAGTAAAGATTAAGTTCCCCCAGAGTTCTATTAGTTTTCTCAAGGTGGAGGAGTAAAAGAACATCACTGGAATGTGTGAAGTTTGTTTTATTAAATTTGTTGATTTTACGGTATTGTAGGTTTATATAAGAGTATGTAGAGTCCGCATGTTTGTATTTATTACTATATATACTCTAGTGTGTATCAACTGGCATAGATTGGTTATTTTGTAGTGTGTGGTGGTGTAGAAAATGGTATTGGTTTAGTATACTGCAAATAGATCCTTTCAATAGAAAATAGGATTCTATGATACGTGAGCCTTGCATGGTGTCAAGTATCAGAGGGGTAGCCGTGTTAGTCTGGATCTGTAAAAAGCGACAAAGAGTCCTGTGGCACCTTATAGACTAACAGACGTATTGACGCATAAGCTTTTGTGGGTGAATGCATCTGACGAAGTGGGTATTCACCCACGAAAGCTTATGCTCCAATAATTCTGTTAGTCTCTAAGGTGCCACAGGACTCTTTGTCACTTTGTATGATACCTGAGTAATTTGTCATGGTTGACCTTTGCAGATATTTTTGAAAATTCTAAGTGACGTCATTCCGATTGGTTGGGTGATATAAGTGCGCCGGGGTGAGAGAAGATTTCATGGCAGCGGGGGATTGGCTGAACCCCCTCTCTTGTTCATTTTGAGATATTTTAATGTTTGGATTTTTTTTAAGTTGTAACATTTTGTACAGAATGTTTCATTTTAAGTGGGGGGGGAGGGGCGCTGTCGCTGGTAGCCAGACTCCACCGAAATACACTTTCAACCTTAACTCCAAATCTGGCTGGAATTTTTTTGAATTGTGAAATTTTGACTAAATTTCCAAATGGGAAACTTTTTGAGAAACTTTTCACAAATCACTTTCCCTGCTCTGTAGAGCTCATGAAATTTTTCAAATCTCAAAACTTTGATACAAATTCTGATTTTAAAAATGAGAATAAAATTTTAATTTTTTTGATTGAGTCTTCTCCCAAACCAGAGATATTTAACTCCTTCTTGTAAAGGAACTGGGAAAGTTACATCCCCTATCTGGGCCTCAGTTTTCCTTCCTATAAAATACTTATCTTCATTTATTAAATGCTTTGAGGATTAGGGAAAAAATGTGCTAAATAAGGGATTGTTGTTAATGATGATGATGACTAAACAAAATATATTGTCAATACTTATTTTCAATTCATGTGTTTAAATTTAAGCATGTAAATAATCCCATCCTTATTCAGCAAAGCACGTAATCAAGGGCGTAACTTTAAACTAATGTGTGCTCAAAATTAAGCACATGCTTAAATGCTGTAGCGAGAATAGCCTTTAGATGAGAATTATGGAGATTTTAAAGGGTTTGAAATTATATGGGAAATTAGGTTTCTTGTGAATTCTATTACACTTTTAGGCCCAGTCTAATTGATTTAAATGGAACAATCCCCATTGACATCAGTGGGAGTTAGATTAGGGCCCTTATAGATTTGAGAGGTGTTATAGCATCCGTGAAATAACGGCTGGGTTCCACTAGCAAAAGCAGCTTCTAGTAATACCTGAATATACAGAGGATGCAGGGGTCTTTGGCTGGATTTTTGGATTGATCCTAACAGCTTTCTTTCTGAAGTTACAGTTCCACGCTTTGTATTTTCTCATATTTGTTCACTAGCTCAAATATTCAAAAGTCTCTGAAAGGCAACTTCAAATTATACATTCAACTGTAACATTCGAAATTTGCACCATATCAATTAATTGCATAAATAAGTCTGCCATACAGGGAAGAAAACAATACCACATAAATGTATACAACTAACCAACCCAGTACAGCTTTTGAAGTTCCAATATTTACAACAAACTGTCCATGGACTATTCACTGAGGTAAAAAAAAAATGTAATTTAAAGTAACTGAACACACATACACACACACTGCAACAATGTACATTTAAAATAAAAATTTATACACATTTTAAATAATTCAGTACCACAACAGACTATCCAGCAGGGCTCATTAAGTTATTATTATATCCCTATTCTCCAGTGCATTATTTACCAATAAATTGTATCTTGGAGGGTATCCTATTAATATCAATGCAGAACAATAATCAGGAAGCTGCAATGTAAGGGGACTGTGCTTCCAGAGTACTGAAAGTTTTGTTAAATCAAGTCTGTCCAAACACAGGTTACATCGGTTCAAGGGGCTTCCTCTGGATTATGGGAAAAGTGTTTCTTCTGGGCTACAGGAATCAGCAAATCTGCTTCTATGTGAAACCCCAATAAAATATAGCTAAAGGGAATTTCACCAAATCGGAGATTTTTATGGAAATTAAAAGGCTAGAGAAGGACATTGAGTTTTACTCCAAATTCCTCTAATTGCAATGGAGTCACAAGCATCAGATTCTTTATTTGCTTCTTCCGTAATAAAAACTCGTAAATTTCAAATAACTGAGGCGCTAACACTGTTTTAATGGGTAGGCTTAAATGTCTACATCTTTGTGTTCTTATGAAAAGTTCTTCCTGCTGAAATGAATATGTAATGGAATCACACCTCAGTGAAACTTTTTTTGAAATGTTCAGAACATTTTGTGAGGTTGATCAACTAGGACTTTTTTTTTTTTAAATACCCAACTTGGTTGCACTGGCAGGTATTCACAAGTGACAATTATTTCAACATTAATTTGATGGCTTGCGACAGCCTCAGAAATGGGATAGAGTCACCTGGAAGCTGGCATTTTGCATTGTACCACTCTGTCTATGTAGTAACTGTCATCTTCCGTTCAATATGGTAAATGCTATCTTCAGACAGTTTTCTAAAAAGTTATAATTTCTTCTAAGTGATTGAAGCTCATGGATCTCTCTCTCTCTCCCTTTTCAAGCTGCAGTACTGAGAGGCAGCCTACATGACAGGCTGGTTTAACGCAGCTCTTGCCAAGATTAAGTAGTTGTCAGACAGATATCATTGGAGACTAAGGGCTTGCTTTTTGAAGTCAGTCTGAATTGCTAACTAATGGGGAGCTTGTTCCTAAATGGGTCTCGATTCTTTTGTTTCCAGGGACTGACACTTCTGCAATAACAAAGGAATGTGCACTCTATGCATTGTACACAATCTCATGCTGGTCACCATGATTTCTAGAAAAGAGGAGCTAGAGACTATCCCTTTCACATCTCATTTACAAATGCAGAAGGCACCCAGAGCTGTTCTTTCTGAACCTCTCCAGCTTAAAGGACCTCATGATTTATAGCCAGATTAATGTGTTGGTTAGGCCAGCTCACATATTGCATGTATCTGTATGGATACCCAAAAAGATCTCGCTGCTGTCTGCTCTTTCTATTTTTAAACATTGTTGTTTGCAGTGGTGTTGTAGCCCTAGTGGTCCCAGGGTATTAGAGAGACAAGGTAGGAGATGTAATATCTTTTACTGGGCCAACTTCTGTTCGTGAGAGAAACAAGCTTTCGAGCTATCCAGAGCTTGAAAGCTTGTCTCTCTCACCAATAGAAGTTGGTCCAATAAAGGATATTACACCTCACCCACTTTGTCTCTTTTTAAACACGGTAGTCAGAAATATTTTGTGCATTTATTGCCTGTTGTACAATACTTACCTCTAGTCTCAAATACATCCACTGATAGACAGGACAACCCACAAAGAATAGGAGTACAGTAACTCCTCACTTAATGTCCTCCCACTTAACGTTGTTTCAATGTTACGTCGCTGCTCAATTAGGGAACAGGCTCGTTTAAAGTTGTGCCATGCTCCCTTATAACGTCATTTGGCTGCCTGCTCTGTCCGCTGCTTGTAAGATTCTGTGGAAGAGCAGCGACTTTACAAGGGAGCATTGCAAAAGTTCCTCTTCTCTGCTTCCTCCCCCTCCCTCCCAGCGCTTCCGTCTCCGCACTTAGGACTTTCTGGGAGGGAGGGGCAGGAGCGGTGAAGGGCTGCATCTCGATTCCTCCCCCTCCCTCCCAGAAAGTCCGAAGCACCACCAAACAGCTGTTTGGCGGCACTTAGGACTTTGTGGGGGTGGGGAGGAGCGGGGACGCAGCGAGCTCCAGAGAGGAGGTGGAACAGGGATGGGAAGAGGCAGTCCTGGAGCATTCCCCCGGCAAAGTCGGCTGCTGCTGCGAAGGTGCTTCCTAGCGTCCTTGCCTGCAGCGGGCTGTGCCTGTGTGGGGTAAGCCAGGGGCACTTCCCAACCACAGTACGGTACTGTACAGTACATAATGCCTTTTGTCTGCCCCAAAAAAATTTCCTTGGAACCTAATCCCCCGCATTTATGTTAAATCTTATGGGAAAATTGGATTTATTTAACATCGTTTCACGTAAAGATACATTTTTCAGGAACAGAACCACAACGTTAAGTGAGGAGTTACTGTAGCTTGGGCTGACAGATCAACTGTAACACAACAAGTTGTCACATGAGAACAGGTAGAGGAAGTTGCCTAGAGAGCGTTATACAAGCTAGTAACTCTCCAGACACCCTCACTCCACTATGCACAGTTTGCCTGGGAGATATAAAATGGCTGTGGTATGGGTAGGTCAGCATTTGTTGTACCAACCTCAGTAGCCATGAGAGTGAATATTGTGAAAGATTTAACTCCAGTCGCCTCTCCTAGCCTTATCTAACAAAGTGTTTCCCATGATGCTTTTCTTCTAAGTGGGAGAGGTCAACTCTTCAGAGACAATACCAAGCACTTGAAGAGTTGTTCCATCATAAGATGATAATGACTTTTAATGAGAGGTAGGGAGCTGCCATAAACGTTGAAATCTGCAGAGTTGGAGGAAATCTAAGCAGTGGAAAGTTGCCATGTTCCTCCTGTCTATACCAATGAACAACAGGGATAGATAAGGACAGACATACTGGGTCAGATCAATGGTCCATCTAACCCAATATCCTGTCTCTGACAGTGGCCAGTACCAGATGCCTCAGAGGGAATGAACTGAATGGGGCATGTGGTTGCATACCTGACCATCTTGGCTAATAGCCATTGATGGACCTACTCTCCACGTACTTATCCAATTCTTTTTGAACCCAATTATAGTTTTGGCCTTCACAACATCACCTTGCAATGAGTTCCACAGATTGACTGTGTGCTGTGTGAAGAAGTACTTCCTTGTGTTTGTTTTAATCCATCATACCACTGTCGTCCTATTCTTGTTGCAATGAGCATTTTGTAATAAATGACAGCACTGAAAACTGAACACGCTATTCATCCATGGAACAGATGGAATGCAAGCAACAGCATTGCATGTCTCCTTTATATTGACCTACCAATGTACATAGAAGGATGACAGAAAGGTTCAATCACTATTTTCTTTTCGACTTCAATCTTGCAAGGCGCTGCGTTTGCAGGATCAAACACTTAGTCTTTGACTTCTCTACTGAGACTGCCTGGGATACCAGGTAGCAACATTTGCCAAGCCTGCCGTATTCTTGGCAAGAAGGTTGTGTCCTTTTCTTTGAGATCTGGACCTCACCAGTGTTATCCTTGCCTTCATCACGTTGCAGTTAGATTGCTCCAGTGCTCTCTGCATGTGGCTGCATTTGGAAACTACAGCCTGTGCAGAATGCAGCAAGCTGCTTATTAAGAGGTGGTTCATGCAGAGAGGACATTACATCAACACTCCAGGACCTGCACTGGCTGCTGGCTGAGTTCCAGGAAAAGTTTAAGTTATTGGTGCTGACCTATAAAGTCCTAAGTAGTTTGGGTGCTGGTTACCTAAGAAACCAAAGTTCTTCTTATGTGACACTACAGCAGTTGCAATCAACTGAGTTGCTCAATCTGATTTCAATGTGAGGTGGAGGGACGACATCTGCAGGACATTTTCAGTGGGAGGTCCTAGACTTTGGAACTTACTTTTCCCCCATGATCCATCAAAAGCCAGGCACGGTCTTCAGGGTTGGCAATGATCACGTGTGTGCTCCCAATCTTTTTCTTGGACCGATTGATTGGATTGATGTCTGAAGATCACTGAAAGAGGAGCTGGTTGTTGTAGGCTGTGGCATTGTCAGGTTTTGTTCCCTGTGGTCAAAACCTTTGTTTTTTCATTTCTCTAAAGGGCCTGGAGCACTGGCCAGGTGCTTTATACATGCAAATAAAGGAATAATTGGGGAAGTATGTGTTTATTTCTCTGTGATATAGACACATGTCCAGAAAGGAACTGGACTTTCAAAAGGTCATTGAACAGGTTATTGGATTCTTAAAGCTATTAGATATAGACTATAGGCCATACCAAGCTACTACAGATATGGGCTGTATTCAAACCAATGCTCTCTGAATCACTTTACCAGTCTTCAGGAATTTATCAAAGCCATCCATGGGCTTCTCCCTTGTTTTTACTCCCTACCAACTGAAATCTGAAGCCAACATAGCGATACATTATACACCACCTGTATCAGATTATCTAAATTCCAAACTCCAAATTCTATTTTCTAAATGCATAAATTAAATTCTCAGTATAAATGCATTGTAATGAGTTCCATCTGATGTAAAGGACTGTCCTTTGAGTCCACTGAAATTGATTCTACATTACCGTATATTTACAATAAATAAACTCTCTCTTCTATATCTTATATAGTATGCTAACTGGCACCCAAAGCAGTTTTCTCTCCACTGACATGGTTATATATATATTTAGAGCATGGGCCACATTCTGATCTCCATTACACTGGTGTAGATCCCGAGTAATGTTACTGATTTCAGTGGAATCACTTCAGATTTATATGAGCATAAATGAGAGCAGAATCCAGCCCTGTGTGTGCATGTATGGACACAGAGATCAAAAGACAAATCTGCCTTGGAGATACATATATGAATACATATGTACTTTACATGGGCATACATAATACACACACACACACACATATATGACAGGTTTCAGAGTAGCAGCCGTATTAGTCTGTATCAGCAAAAAGAACAGGAGTCCTTGTGGCACCTTAGAGACTAACAAATTTATTAGTCTCTAAGGTGCCACAAGTACTCCTGTTCTTTTTACACACACATATATTCTATCATGCCTACACACGTGCACAAAATCTCCACCTCTGGAGATATTTAAGAGTAGGTTAGATAAATGTCTATCAGGGATGGTCTAGACAGTATTTGGTCCTGCCATGCGGGCAGGGGACTGGACTCGATGACCTCTCGAGGTCCCTTCCAGTCCTAGAATCTATGAATCTATGAATCTATGAAAAGAGGGAGAAGCACCTGAAAGACATATTTAACGCTTGCAATTTCAAGCCAAGGTGCTCCAGCATTTCAGTGGAAATCTGCAGTGACTTTTTCAGTGGTATGTGCCAGAATCCTGAACTCGTACTAAGGAACTCATCCCTGGAAGAGCCAATCCTGCAAACCAGGCTGTCACTCCCTAATGCTTCTCTAGACAAAGGCAGCAGCTGTTTTCCCAGGCCCTTGCCGAATGATTCCAGCAGATTAAAATATACATGTATATATTTATGCAGACAAGAAGGAGGGAAAGTGCGACTTCTAGTCAGTGCCTAAATTTCCTGCCTCCGAAGCCCAGCTGGAGAGCAGGAATTATAACAAAAAACAGCAGCACAATTAGCTGGAGTTCTGTAGCTGTCTGCAGCAGACTGCTTGCTCCTGTCTCTCTATAGGTGGTCTCCCAGTTCATCAGTTCATAAATAAGTAATTTGAAATGTGTTCCTGGGGGAAATTTTCCTCCTTCTCTCCTGAACAGACTGTACTCATCAGTTTTCCTGTTCTCCAGGTACCTGGCGTTCTCATTTATAATGGCCAGAGGAACTAGGCTGTTCTAATTCTTGCTTCATTACATCTCCTAATGCTTGTTTTCAACTGCTTCACAACTCCGCATTTCTTTATATATTGATAAAAAAAACTCTTTGCATATATTATTTATTGGCACTTTCATGTTAGCTTTACTGCTGATTTAAATGGAATATTTTTACATACAAAGTAAGGCTGAAGTTGCGTTCTGGTCTCAGGTTTAGATAGTTTGATTTAAATTATCAAAATTTGATAAGGAAAAAAAGAAGGAGGGAGAAATCATTGTCACTGGCCATTTCCCACCCCTCTTTGTCTTGCCCATCCAGGCAGATATTGTGCACCTATCAATGAATTATTATAAGGGAACATTTGGGGGGAAACACGGAGGCCAGACCAAAAGTATATGGAGCTGGATTGGAGCGTCTCTGGTCACTTCAGACCCCAGTTGAAAACCTGAGCTTTTTAATCCTCCCATTGGCTCCAATGGGCTTCGGATCAGGACATTTCTGATTGTTTTGCTGTTTTACCTTGTTGCAATAAGCAATGGCTGAAAGATGTTACGCTGAGAACAGTTTACCTAATGGAGATTTAGGAACATGTATCTCTTGCTCAAAGAATTGACCCTCAAAACACCTACTGAAGAAGAGTTGAGAGCATGAGAATATTGGTTGACTAATGAGTGCAGGGGCAGAAATTCCAAATGCAAACTTCCAAAGGAAGTTAAAACTATTAAATGGAGTAGGAGAAAGGGGGATACTTTTAAACTCTCTGGAAAATATTGTGATTAAAATATTCTCCTTTAAGGCCAGGTTTCTCAAAGGGGCAAAGGGAATTGAAGTCACCCAATGCCTACTGAATTTCAGTGCCTTAATTATAAGCTACATTGCTTATCACCCGCAATTGGGGCCAGATTTTTCAAAGGAGCTCAGCTCTCATTTAGGGACCTAAATGAAGCGGACACCACCGGATGCTGACTGTGCTTTTGAAAATCTGACTCTTAATGGGCAAAGTGAAAAAAATAATACATGTAAAGCTCTCTAAAGCCTAAACTAGTACAGAAAATAAACTCATCATACAGGCTAGAAAGAAAGGGCTGTAATAAATGGATGGAAGAAAGTCTTGCAAAATCAAATCAAAACCTACTCAGAACCGTTCCCCTGAAAGGAATAAAAGAGAGAGATGCACAATTGCTTTATTCAGTGAAAAAAACAGGGCACTATAGACATGCTTCTCGTTGGAACAACTTATTTTCAGGTTTCAGTACTTTTTAACTGAGAATAATTCAATCGATGCACATGGGGACTCTGTCCGAGAGCGAGCGTGCCTCTCCAAATTGGCATCTAGCAAATCATTTGGACAACCCGACTCTGAACGCATGGAGAATTGGGAAGAAGAAAAGAGTGTCTCTCTCTCTCTCTCACACACACACACACACACACACACACACACACACACACACACACACACACACACACACAGCTCTTTCTATACCCCTCACTCATTATGCATCTGCTCCCTCATCTCCATGCATGCGGCTACCCCCACAGCACATTATAGGGAAGGCTGCAGAAAGGCTGAGGAAGGAGACCGGTCAAACGGGTTACTTTCCTTCGGGACCCCCTTATCTAAAGTCCTCCTCAAAAGAGGAAATGAGCCAATTTGCATTTTCCTACTGAAGCATGCAGCGTGGTGGAGGAATGTTTCTTGTTACATTATACTATACTGTCAGGTTTGCCCTAGGCCTGCTTGCAGGCTCTAGCAGCTCTGAAAACACCTGTATGCTTCCCATTTAAATACACGCTTCAGACAGATCTTTCTGGAGGTTTTCAAAAGCAATAGACTAATATTTTTCCTTGCTCACAAGTCTTTTCTTATTTCCAATGCCAAAGGCAGGAATTAACCATAAGACACCCACATTTTCTTTCCTCCCCTCTCTCCACCCAGAACATTTTTGTCCTTGTGAAACTTTTGCTTTGGGTTACGCTCTGAGTTTCCCTTTGTGTGGGGGCAATATTGTCTACAAAAATCATGCCTGCAATCGGGGATTGATCCTGCAGTGAATGCAAAGCCTCTTATTAGCCTCAATGGGTTTAGAATCAAACCTAAGCAGCAAATTTGTTGCTAAAGTTAGTTGTACAGCTGATTAAACGGCAGCCACTATCTGCCACTAATTGCAGGTGCAAAAACATGCATGCACAATATAGTAACACTGGCACAAGCGCCTTTAAAAATCCACCCTGCTGATCAATGATTTCTCAGATAAATGCTGCTCACAGGAGAGTCCATGTACTCTGAGCGCATTGCTGAGAACTTGGAGTTCCCAAGTTCTAACATAAGCCCCGCCACTGATTCTGTATGACTTTGGGCAATTCTGTTAGACCCTCAGCGGCTCTGTTTCCACATCTCTATAACTGGGATAACGTTATTCACTTTTTAGGAGTCTTGTGAGGACTCTTATCTGCAAAGGACTATGAATTATTATTGTTATTGTTAGTCTAAAATACAGGGAAATATGATTAATTTCTCAGTGTGTGCACAAGTGTTTAACTTGGTGACAACTCTATTCTGATGTCTAGCCTCCGTAAGAGAGCTCCTTAGCGAATGGCAGGAATGTTGTAGGTACAAAAGGCAAATAAGTTCCCATTGGTATCGGCAGGTGCTTGATGCCGAGTTATAGAGCGGCAGGTGAAAAGGAAATGTTAATTCCCCACATTTTGTGGTGCAACACACAGATGTCCCTGAGTCCTCCCTCTGCCACACTATTTTAGAGCATTTTCATTAAGAAAAGTGAGGAATTTTCCAGTGCATTCAGTAATTTCCCACCCTCTCTCCTAAGTGATGATTTCTTGTGTAACTGGCAGGAGATGAAATTTCTACATATTGAGTCTCTCTCTCTCTCTCTCTCCACCTCCACTCTCTTTTCCAGTCCCCAGATAGAAACAGTAATTCCTCCTATATAAAAATGGGGGGTGGGAACATTTTCTTTCTTTTGGAGCATATAACATAGTTGTGCAGGCTAATTATAAAATAATGTTTAAACCTTTGGGACTGAGACAGAAGGTTAAGAAAATGCTTTAAAATCCCAGTGCTGCAATAGAAGAATTTGATTAACTGAAACAAAGCAGGGCTCGTGAAAGTTTAAAAAATAAAGTATGCAAAGTATATTCTTTTAAACTTATTTACTGGTCTGCTACTTATCACCATTTTGATAGTGCTTGGCCATTCTTTCACATTCCTCAGTGAACAATATAATTAAAGGTTTACTTTTCTTGCTAGAGTTTAGGCATTGAAATGCACAAAGGCTACACGGATTTATCCCTCAAGGCCTGATGCTAGCATGGTGCGGAGTGATTCCTTATCCCTGTAGGATAAGACTCTAAGTAAACTTGATTGTATAAAAAAACTCCTCAGCATCACTACACTAGGAGATATTCCATTACTATAGGCTTGGAGGGGCAGAGGGAATAGATGGATAATTCTATCTCCAGTCTAGGGGACGAGCAAATCTGGACTGGGTAATTGTCCGACAGACCTGACTAGGCGGAGATGAACCCTGACAGATGTAGTCTTTATCACAGAGTGAAATAGGCTCACAGCAGTGTACCACCAACACGAATGTCACATTTTATGAATTGCTGTATTGCACGCTGCAGTCAGCAGAGATTGGCTGGGCTTCGGGGAGAGCGAGAGAGAGAAACACCACAGCTTTCCTCCTTTGAGAGTGAGCTTTCTTCCTGCGGCCCCCCAAAGCAACTGCTGCTGCTGCTTCTCAAGCCAGTTGCTGTATGGAACAAGTAGGGTTTGCAGCGAACACAAAACGCAATGGCAGGGGTTAGGCCATAATTGTTACTCTCAGCAATTGCAAACCAGAGGAGTGGGGGAAGCATGGCCTCGGACCACAGTACAACAAACAACAAAGCAAAGAGAGAGGCTTAGTACCCCATAGCAAACCATAGGACTTGCTTATTTTCCTGCACTCTGAGCCAGCGTGGTGCCAAGAGGTGCCTCAGAGGGGACACGCCACTGGTGTCACCTCCACAGCTACGAAGAGATGAAATGTCATCCCTGGTAGAGAAAATGAAGATGGACTTGAGGCCACCATTCTCGCTCACTTCAGCTCCTGTGGACACTGTTCTGTCGTGTGTATTCAAGAGCAAGCCACCAGGGATGGGAAAGGCAACTTCTGCCTAGGAATGGTGGTAAACCCACCCTATTCATTTTTTAAAACATTCTTCAGCAGGAAAACTGATCGTGCAAGCCGGTGTTTCATGCAGTCAAGCCATCACGCTACAGGCAGGTTGAGTGGAGGCTAAATAAATGGGAAAGAGAAGTCGTCAAGATATTAATTTAAAATAGGCGAGCACCATAGCATTATTGATAGAGGTGCAAACTTCAGCGGGGTGAGGGTTAGGTTTGTACACATTTCCACAAAAAGTCACGTGTCGTGTCTGAAGTAAGACTAACAAAGTGTCTGAGGTAGGGTTAGAAAAAGTAACAATTGGGACAGATTTGTAGTTTTTAAGCCCAGAAGGGACCAATTTAGATTGTAAGCTCTTTGGACAGGGACTGTCTTTTCATTCTGTGTTTGTACAGCGCTCAGTCCTGGTCAATGACTAGTGCTCCTAGCTGCTACAGTAACACAAATGATAAATAATAATTGTGATCATCGAGTCTGACCTGCTGTATGATACAGTTCATGGAATCCTACCCAGAGGGTAACAGATGGTTAATATCACTAAGCTAAAGAAGAAGTAACATAGTTCTGTCTGGTTCCATACAAGCTCCATCTACCAAAGCTCTCATGCAGAATATCAGATTACAAGTATTCCATCTTCAGAACCAACTCTCATTGGTTAATCATGCCCTTAGAGGTGGACCTTGTTATGAGCTGTTTTGGGAAACAGCAGTGTTACATACATGAACCGTCACTCTGGGCTCAGAGATACTGCAGGCTGCTTATCTGACTGTATATGAGCCTCTGTGGTCAGGCTGAAAATAGAGCTATGATTTATTTTTGCATGGAAATTTGAATAGAAATTTTTATCGTTTCATTTTGGGTGATTTTTCTGACCCCATTTTTGGAAATTTGCTTTCCTGCAGGGTCACAGCCTTCCTGTGAAGCCCTTGGAAAGAACATCCTGACTGAGAGGTGAAATCTTGGCACCAGAAAAGAGGTACACCCCAAATAAAGCAGGTTGAATTTTTTCAGTTTTTTCAATTTCACAATCAAGGTTGAAATTTTTCCATAAGTGTTTTCAGGGCTTTGATCAACTTACAGAGCTGGTTGAAATTTCTGTCAAAATTCAAAATTTCAATTAAATTTTTTCAAGAAAAAAATTCAAAATTTGCAGCTGAAAATTTTTCACAGTTTTTTGACTAGCTCTAGTTCTTTGGCTTCCAAAGTGGAAGTCAAATATTTTGCAAAGCCCAAAATGAAAACTTCAAGAGAACAGGAGTTGACACACATTTTCCAGCATCTTGTGCTTCTAGTGCACATCCGTAATACTGTATGGGTAATGTTTGTAAACTTAAAGCAACATAAAAAAAGTGATATTAACAGATCTTTTCCAGTGAGTCAAAGTAATTATATTCCAGATTCAGATATTGTTTGGCAAAAGGGTGGACTCTATTTATATTTTATCAAATCCACTTCACGTGCCCCTAATCTCAATAAGGAGAGTGTGCTAGGCGAGGGGATGGCAGAACCACTCTGTCTTCCTTTACATCTAGAACAGCAGCTGTATTTTAACACCGAACATGTCAGAATATATTGTTCTTTGGCCGTGTTCTACCATGATCAACATGAGGAGAACCCCTTCCTACAGCGGATGTGGCTTTTTTCTTCTTTCCAAGGGCCTGTGTCTGAAGTCTGCTGGGGCGACTCTCCTCTTACTCACATCAATTTTACATCTGCTGATGCATTTGGAGTTACTAGTGATTTACCCCAGTCTTCCTGAGAGGATAATATGGCTCAAATCTCCCTTGTAGCTACCATTTCTTGGTGTGTTTTCCCCTCTACTACAAAACAAGTGGAAAAGCAAAGTGACACCCATACTTAGTGTGACTCCGCAGTTACCGCACTCTGCATGTGGGTTCTATAAAACTTGTCCTAAGCTCACAGGCTACTGTAAACATTACTACAGGTACGAGGAATGTGAGCAATGGAATCCACTGAGTGTGGGCTACTCTTCCCTCATTCCCTCTTGCTTTCCCTCGCTCTTTTAAAGCCAGTTCGAATAAAAGACAACCACTTTAAAAAATCTTGCTCTGCTCAGCTTAAAAAACATGTCATTCCTTTTGGCCAAATTAGGAGTCACAAGCCACTTGCTCAAGATGACAGAAAGAGCTTCTCGGGTGAAGGAAATGGGACCTTTTCCTTTGAGTTGATAGGGTCCCGTGTACCAAGAACAAGGACTGTGTACAGTTCATGCCGCCACTCAGTAGGGGCCCCCCGTTATAGCAACCGGTTCTGTACATAACTTACAATCCTTTTGCTTTTTAAAAGCGTCTCTTTCCAATACACCCACTAAACTGCTCCCCCAAGGCTAGGTAGTGTGAAAGACAATTTTATTTCTATTGTGTATTAAGCAAGTTTTCTAGGCTGGTTTAAGTTTGGTGGTTTGTTTCATGGAAGTTCAATGGGAGAAATCATCAGATGATGAGCGGAAAAATGTGTCATGCTGTCTGGAGTGGTTCACGACTGTGAGTGCCAGCCTCAGGGCAGACTGTCAAACAAGCCCGGCAGAATCCCCAAACTGATCGCATGTTCTGTCCTTAGATTTCACCAGCCCAGTAACAGGTGTGAACTCCTGAAGCACTATAACAGCCTTACTATTCAGTCACATTCCCAAGGAGAGGCTGAGGGAACTGGGCTTGTTTAGTCTTCAGAAGAGAAGAATGAGGCGGGATTTGATAGCAGCCTTCAACTACCTGAAGGGGGGTTCCAAAGAGGATGGGGCTCGGCTGTTCTAAGTGGTGGCAGATGACAGAACAAGGAGTCATGGTCTCAAGTTGCAGTGGGGAGGTCTAGGTTGGATATTAGAAAAAACTATTTCACTAGGAGGGTGGTGAAACACTGGAATGCGTTACCTAAGGAGGTGGTGGAGTCTCCTTCCTTGGAGGTTTTTAAGGCCCGGCTTGACAAAACCCTGGCTGGGATGATTTAGTTGGTGTTGGTCCTGCTTTGAGCAGGGGGTTGGACTAGATGACCTCCTGAGGTCTCTTCCAACCTAATCTTCTATGATTCTATGATTCCAGTCTCCGTTGCCACCCAGACAAGCTGGACTATATGATAGATGGTCACTTTACACCAAAAATCAACCATATTCAGGTTGCTCCCAGTCCCAAAGGACCAGTCACGTACCCCAGGTCAATTGTACTCAGACCTCAAACCAAAGACAGCTCCTGTAGCCAATCCTGTAATAAACTAACTAAAGATTTATTAACTAAGAAAAGAAATGAGTTATTGCCAAGGTTAAAACAGGAAACATACACACACGTAACTCAGCTACAGTCTTAGATTTTAAAAGGTAATATAAGCTTCTATACTAAGCGGCTCTGTATGTCCTTTAGGGCTGACCCAGGCCAAGCAGCATGGGGATCTCTTGCTTATGTTTAGGAATCTTTGCTCCTCCGAGTCCAGATAGCATATAGACCCAGTTTCTCCTTGTCTCTGAGTTTTATCCCCTCGCCCCAGAGTCCAAACTGATAGAACTAGTGTCAGCACCTGATTCCTCTTCGTGTGAGTGGGGAAGGCAATCCACAAAGTGTTTGTCCATTTGATGTTTTTCAATAGCCCTCCTCTCTGAAGGACCAGCACATTACACTAATGAATGGTTCTTTCCGGTTTGGTGAGTTACACAGTCACAGAGGTTTCCCATGCAAACACTCAATATAACTTTATACCATGGGCTAGAGAAGTTATAAGTGAGATCTATGCATGCAGCATCCTACACTATTCATAAGGTCTAGACACCAAACTCATTATTTCACCTGTAATATTTATCTTAACAATACGAACACTTGGGTAAGGCAGACTGGTTTCCAGCTACATATTTGTCAGTGTTCAGTGAGGCCTGGGGCCTTGGCATGAACTGGCACCTGGTCTACCAGCATCACAAAGTGATTGACACCCACCAACTGTGTGCTCCCTTTCCACCTCCCTATTCCCCAGAAAACACACACCCCCCGAACAGAGGACCAGCTGAGATTTTGCTACCCCTGGAATGCCAAGCTTCGTGTTGCGTGTTGCATACAATCCAGATAACAAAACCAAGAACGGAAAGCTGCCCTCACTGTTTCCTATTTGCTGATATTTCCTACTTAGTTTAAATCAACCTTCTGATTGTATCAGCCATAAAGTTTTATGGAGGTTTGGGGGGTGGTTTTCCCCTTCAAACTGACTGTTCTTCTCTCTGTGATAAAGTTAATTTTATCCTCTTTGTCCATTTCCTAATCTGCACATTACATCCTCCTGTATTCTGATTACTTACTATTGGAAAAAGCAGACCTTCGATATGTCCCCTCTGTTTACAGTTTAAATAGTCCTTGCATTATCTTGGACCTTAATCTCTTCCCCCTCCCCTCCCCGCCTCGGCCTTTCAAGGAAGCAGAAGCGCACCAGCAACAGTAAGTGTGTCAGCCAGGAAAAACAATCCCAGCTCCTGCTCTGCGCTCAGCCCTTTGGACTCTGCTCTCATTCTTTTATTTTTTCCAACAGCAGAAAGTGTGGGAAGGAATGGAACTGCGGTAGGGAGGATTAGGGATTCTAGGATCCACTCCATCCTTTTAGAAATCCTTCATTTCCTATTGAGAAGGAACACAATTTTATTTAATCTGGAAGCCCAGCATTAATGGCTCAGGAGCTGGTGATGGGCTAATATTGCAAAAAGCTACTAACCTTATGTTTCAGGACACATGTTCATTTTGTCAAGGGCACTGGCATACACCCACCCACAAAGCTCAGATAACTTTTAAAGTAACCACAGCCTCCTTTGGATGCATGCAGGACTAAGAAGTGGGGATGCTACGTATGCCTCATGGGAATGGGAATGCGTTAGGGGTGAAATTCACCTCTCTCTGCATCACTTAAGTCCTGCTTAAGCCCCGCACATAAAGTTGAAGTAGGACTGAAATGGTTCAAAGTTCTTGGGCTCACACTCTGCACGGGGGGTGAATTTCACTCTGCATCCATAAGTGCGTGCTGGTACCCCAAGTAATAATAATGCAGCAGCAGTGTGGTTGATGGGCTACGAAGAATCATGAGATGTGACTACATGATTGATTGCTATGGGTAGGGCCTTCAGGAAGATGGGCAAAGCAGGGGGGAATTCACAGGGCATGTGAAGAACCGGCTGCCTCTCACTACAATTACCATGCAAAGCAAGAAAAGCCCTCATTGTTTCTTGCTGCCAGAGCACAGAGAACTTTGCACCCTAATCGGATGGTTGTTTTCTAGGGTCTAAATGCAACAGTCTAAATCCTCTTGTATCATTGTATGCATCTTGTACCCCTATATGTGCAATGAGTCCTTTGCAAATCAGAGGAAATTGATTCCTTTAATAAAGCCATTTGTGTCATCTGGCCTGGGAGACGTCAGGTCCCACCCACTGAGGCCTCGTTTTCGGAACACCGCGGCTGCCCAGAGTGACTCCCACTGAATCTGAGACCAACAGCTTTCCAAGACAGGAACATGAACAAACGATAGATCAGCCCTGATTTAAACATGGCTCAGGGAAGACAGCTCTGACTGGGACTGGGCCTGGGACTGAAGCACCACCCACCCAGGCTGGAAGTGCGCTATACTTTCTGGAGAAACGCAACCACCAGAAAACGATGCACCCCAAGGGTCAGAATTTCTTTGTGCTAACTCAGCGTTCCCCTTGTCTTGTCAACCTCCCTCTGCGTCTTAGCCTCTTCTCTCCCACTCTGCATTTCACACTCATCTCTCCTTCAGTGCCTCTCTCTGCGTTTCTTCATTCTCCCTAGGCTTCTCTGGCCTTCCTCTGCTCCCAGTCTGCATCCCCTCCCTCAAGTTCATTTCTTCCCACTCATCTTCCTCCCACTGTTCTCTGCTTTCCACCTCCTCCTCTCCCTCTTCTTTCTCCTCTCATCTCTCCGCCGTCTCCCCTCCCGCTATCCTCTCTTTGCATGTTCTCTCTCTACTCTCCTCTTAGTTTTCT
Organism: Trachemys scripta elegans; assembly: GCF_013100865.1. Taxonomy (NCBI): domain Eukaryota; kingdom Metazoa; phylum Chordata; order Testudines; family Emydidae; genus Trachemys; species Trachemys scripta. The sequence goes on from NC_048305.1 coordinate 2,586,311, forward strand.
TTCATTTTAGAGCTTTCTCCTTGGTGTCCTCTCTCTTGGTTTCCTTCCCTCTTTCTCCCTTTACTCTCATCTCTCTCTCTGCTTTCTGCTTTCTTCCCACTTTGTTGGTGTAATACAGTGGAAGCTGCCGTTCAGAGCCCTAATTTGTGATGCAGACTGTGGAACTGTTCTTGTGGCCCTTACTTGCAAACAGAAGATCCAGCTGAGAAAATAAGGCACCAATTAAACCCAGCAGCCAATTTTCAGTTTAAAATCCTGGTATTATTCTGCATTAAACACCACACAGCCCATCTCTGATTGCACACTGGCCAATGAGCAAGAGCCACAAAAATATTTATAGAAGGACCTATAGAAGTCAGGCCTTCCCCCCCGCCCTCCTCCAGTAAACATGGCGATTGTTTAATTTCAAATGCATGTGCAAATTCTCCAGAGTAAGGATTTAGACCAGAGCAGGAATGAATCCTTATTTGTAAGCTGTTAGTCTTGGCAAGCTGCAAAATGTTTTTCCCCAAATGTATTTTACACTCATAATTACTGCATGCTGGGTTTATATAAAAAACCCTATAACTTTAAATGTGTGGCACGATCTATTAAAATTTATATATAATTCACGGGCACATTGAAGGAAAATAACCCTGAAAAGAGTGCGAGAAAGAGTTGGGAATTGTTTTATTATTTATTTATTTTGCAATCTGTTATAAACTTCAGTTGTTTCTATTTCTCCAATGGCAAGTACTCATACACCAGGGCATGTATGCACCAGGCAGTCTGAAGTCTGGGTTTTGTTAGATGACAGCGCCATCTAGTAGGTAAAAGAAGAGACTCTTGCCCAAAGATTAACAAAACACCAGAAATGGGTGAAAAGTGTTTTTTCTAAGAACATTTGTTCAAACTCAAAAGCAGGTTTTAATCATCCCGGATGCAGAATCCTTGAGGGGGAGGGTTGCTTATAATTACTGAATTCTGGGTCAATATAAAAATAACCTCATGTAACTTTGCTCATATGAATACTTGTCCACAGCTCATTTCCAGTGAAAGTGCTCAAATATTTACAGAAAGCGGGTTTTCAGATTATATATTCATGTACAACATTTGCAATTTGCACTGAGCAGGTTAGCTACATGACTTACATTAGTTGCACACGGTAATTACATAAATGATGGCACAAATGATGCATTTTAGATCTGATTGTCATCTACATCATTTCGAGTCTGCAGATCTAGGAGCACAGGAATTACCAGGCTGGCTCAGACCAAAGGTCTTTCTCTGGCAGTGGACAGGATCAGTTGCTTCAGAGGAAGGATGAAAGAACCTGCCCTTTTGTAAAGTTTTTTCCTACCACCCATCGATTAGTGGTTGGGTTATGCTCTTCCCAAGGATCAAAAGAAGAAATTTGTGAATAATTTCAAATAAGGCCTGATCCATCTCTCATTGAAGTCAATCGAAGTTTATCCATTGACTTCAATGGGAGGTAGATTAAGGCCACAATGAATTCATTGGAGAATTTCACAATCTTTTTGCAAACAATTTGCTAGCCGGATAACAGAGCGGGGGGAGGGCAAAATTCTTGGGGTAAATTATTCATTGTGAATTATTCGTGTAGCTCTGCAAAGCAGAGGTCTCCCTAAACTGCACAGCCTCAGGAAGCCCTGAAAAGAGCTGTGAATGCCCTTGTCGTCCGATATCAATATTGTCAACTTGCAATTTCATAAATATTTGCACTGCGTCCAAGATTTTCATGGTAAATTACAGCTGCATTTTAAAAAATAAAACACACCAGAGCGATTCTGCACAAAACGATTCCATTTTCACATTTTACTTTTGCAACGCTTGGAAACCAGCCCGGGGGCATTCTTTACACGAAGGAAAGATAGTCTAGTGGTTAGAGTGCTAGGCTGAGGAGAGCCAGATTCTGTTCCCGGATCCACCACAGACTCTGTGTGTGACCGTTGACAAACGGTTTCATCTCTCTCTGCCTTAGTTCTACATGTGGGAATTGTGAAGAATAGCCCTTCTCTCTCTCACAGGGGTGTTCTGAGGATAATTGTGCGAGTTGATAATGTATTTACATTAAAGGCTATGAGGTGCTTAGATGATATGTCGACAAAGGCCATATAAGAACCTTAGATAGTAGATACAGTCTCTAAATGATGTCCAGTACCTTTGCTGTCTAAAGACAGCAACGTCCTCGGGTAGCAGTACATTTGCAGGCTAAAACTGCCCTAGCCTCTCGATTGCAATGTATCAATTTCCTTTAGAAACCCTTCGAGTGGATGCTATTTAAAACATGGGCCCTTACGCCAATGGTGTTATTTTTGTGATTGTTTCATTCTACGGCTAGAGAATGCTGCAGGTACTCTGGCAAAGCTGGTGTAGTTATCATTCATTTTGGTTGGTGCCAACAGTATGTGGGACTTGGTAGGGATGGTTTAGCCCCAATTCTCGAAGGTATTTAGACACCTAATTCCCATTGATCGGGTCCTTTGTGACTGAACAGTTGCACCACTTGACTCTGCTGTCGAGTAGGATACCCTAAAGGAGTGCTCTCCCCAGCCTGTATAATGGGATTGGGTTTTAGATCGTTAGCAGTTATTTAGAGGGCAGGGCATTCTTCATCCGTGGTTCTGACTGATGCATTCTGCTCACCAGTCCCAAAGCACAGGATAAAATGAGGTCTTTCCTGTGTGAACTTACAGAGCCCTGGCCTGAGCAAACATCCATTCTCAGGAGTAACTATTGGAAAACACAAAATAGCAGATACCATCATGAACCTATGTAGCTGGCCTGCGTATCGCAAAGGTATCATCGAAGCGAGGGCTTTTGCGGACACGTGGTCAGGTAACAGAGACTCAGCTGCACAAACCAGGTTGAATCATTGGCATTTTCTCCCATTTGAGCACATGAGAAGGACAAAGTTCCTATGCTAACCAATACACTGCGCTCTTCAGAGCCTTTGTTTAGAGCTTTTCGGTAACCTGTAGCTGAATGAATGAGCCGGGGCTGAAGGTTGAAAGTCACCGTGATTTGTTGCGGTGGCTAGTGCTGGGGAAAAGATTAATCATTCTGACAGCTAAAGGCATCTTTCATCCCATATCAGTAACCAAGGTATGGATTATACCGGGACAATGCAATAACGGATTCCATTTCTAGTGCACCAGTTGCTGAACAGCACAAAACCATATACATCAGCTGACCAGAGGAGCGAGGATTACCATACCCTGCTGAGGCAGTGGTGGGAATTAGGCCCTCAAATACTATAGCGATAGGGGCCATAAAAATACTTAGATAGGGAGGAAGAATACTAAAGCCTGTGCTAAAGTTTGTCCAGACTGAATGCCCACGTGCTAGTGCTGAGGTGACCGGAAGAATCAGGGATGTGATCTCTCAGGGAATAGTTGCAATTTTGATGAAAAGTCTTGTGTTTCCTTCAGTTGAGAGCCCTAGATTCTGGAACTGGGACAGAAGCTCCTGCATAACTTGCAGAGCTATCACACAGCTAGACTTTCAAACTGCTTCTTAAAGTCCTGCAGTGAAAGGGGCACCCGTGGGCAAATTTGTTAGGGATGCCACATTGTGGACACCAATATCCCTGTAAGCACAGTCTGACAATCTGTTGTTAGGGCTTCACAGACTCCATTGGCTCCCCTCATTCGTTTCAAATTTACAATCCTGGTCCTAAGCTAAAAAGCCCTTAATGGACAAGGCGGGGCTACTTGAAAAGAGACAGTGGAGAGGGCACTGGATTGGAACTCCGAAGACCAATTCCTGGTTCTTTCCATGATCTTTAGTGTGATCTTGAGCAAACCACTTCCTCTCTCTGCGCCTCTGTGTGCCTTCCCACCCTTTGTCTGTCCTATCTGGTTAGAGTATCAGCACGCTGGGGCAAAGACTGTCTCGCACTGCGTGTCTGTGCAGACCCTAGCACAATGAGGCCCTCATCACAGTTGGGCCCTAGAGTGCTACTGTCACACTTATAATAATATGTGCATGGACTACAGAGTCCACAGTGATCTCCGTGAGAGCTGAGGTCCACAGGGATGAGAAAGCTGGAGAGACTCAGACTCTGAGGACCATCAGAGGGCGATTGGGTGTGGGGGCAGACCATTGGCAGCAGTAGGATCCAACCTATGGCACTCCTTGGCGGGAAGAACTAGCCTGATCCCAAGCCTGGCTGTGTTCCGATCAAAGTGCCTTTCCCCAGGAACTACATCTAGTAAACAAACAATTCCTCCTGGCCTGTAAATTGACATCTGCCATAATTCCAGGGGAAACGAGAGAAAACACCAGTTGCTTTGGATTTACACTTTCCATAATTTTGTCTGGCACTTAGATGCCAAGGTGATATGGTAGCTAGATACACACAGTGGGAAGAGGGTCCCTGGGGTTCAGAGCATTTGCTGAATGTTTTTTAAGGGGGGGTCAGTAAAGCGTTGGGTCTTAGGAACTGGTGGTTATGTCTTTCAGACTGCACTCCAGTTAGGCTAGCCCCAGAGTTGTGTCAGAGAAACCAGGTCAGCAAGCATTCACACGCACATGCACACGATGACCTGCCACCTTTCTAACATAAACTGGCCATCAACAAGTCTAGGCTTGAAATTAGACAAAGGTTTCTAACCATCCGAGGAGTGAAGTTCTGAAACAGTCTCCCCAGGGGAGCAAAAACCTAACTGGCTTCAAGACTGAGCTTGATAAGATGTGACCAGATGTCCCGTTTTTAAAGGGACGGTCCCGTTTGGGGGAACTTTTTCTTATATAGGTGCCTATTACCTCCCACCCCCATCCCATTTTTTCACAGTTGCTATCTAGTCACCCTAGTATGAGGAGACTGCCTACAGTGGCATGTCGCCCATCTCTGACTGCTACCGGGAAATATCCCCAACGGCTGGGGATGGGAAACTAGATGGGGAGGGCTCTGAGTTACTACAGAGAATTCTTTCCCAGGTGTCTGCCCCCAGGCTCAGGTTTTAACTGATCACCATATCTGGGGTCAGGAAGGAATTTCCCCCCAGGGCAGATTGTTAGAGACCCTGGAGATTTTTTACCTTCCTCTGCAGCCTGGGGCACAGGCACTTGCAGGTTTAAACAAGTGTAAATGGTGGATTCTCTGAAACTTTAAGCCTTCAGATGAAGAGCTGAAGACTTCAGTAACTCAGCCAGTGGTTGGAGGGGGGAGGGGATGGCTCTGTGGCCTGCAAGGTGCAGGAAGTCAGATTAGAGGATCACGATGGTCCTATTGGACCTTAAAATCTGTGTGTCTAACGAGTTGATCCCCAGATGATTGTATTGCACTTGCATCGTTCGGTGCATTTTGGAGTTTTAGGCTATCTCCTGAAGCCTCTGAGGGCATGTCTACGTTGCAGCTGGGAGGGCATTTCCCAGCATGAGTGGACAGACACTCGCTAGCTCGGCTCAAACTGCTGTGCTACAAATAGCAGTGTAGCTGAGGATACCACGCGCAGTGGCTCAGGCTAGCACCCGAGTATGTACCCAGAGGGTCTGGGTGGGTTTGCACTCAGACAGCTACCCTCAGCTGCTGCCCAAACTCCCCCGGCTAATCTGCTATTTTTAGCTCACTAGCTTGAGCAGAGTTAGTGTGTGTCTGTCTACACGAGATGGAAAGCATGCTGTTAGCTGTAGCGTACGCGTCCCCTTAATGCCAACCAGTGGAAACAGGATATTGGATTACAGGGACGATTGGTATGACCACATTATCCCAAGAACACTGAACCCTCTCTCTAATCCCTGATCAATAACTCCTATCCACCTTTCCTGCCATAATGAAAGTGCTGTTCTACTCTGAAAGGGGACGCTAGCGATGATATCCCAGGGTTCCATATTTATTGTCTCTTAGTGACTCCGGAGCAAATTGTCTTTGTTTACAAACAAAAAGATTGCCCCTCTAATGTCAAATTAAACTGGTGATTGGGTTTTTCTGGCTCATGAGTGATTAGCATTAATTGAAAATTCATTAATTGTTCTGTTGCTTATAAATTAATTTATTCATCATTACTTATTCATCTATGATTTAAGGACCAAAACCGTACTTGGAGCTATGCAAGTAAAGACAGGCCTTGCTTTGGGATCCTTATTATATTATAATTATTGTGTGTGTATAAGAGAAGAAAATCTAGTTTATCTTCCTGGGCTATTCAGTGCCAGCTGAAAGTGTAATGGAGGAGACGGTAATGAAAACTTAGCGCCTGGTGAAAAACACATTGAAGTCAATGAGAATTTTTCCACCTCCTTCAATGGGCTTTGACTTCATCTCCTGCTCCTAGTAGACTCTGATTATGCCTGGAGAGCAGATTTGTTGAGTAAGAAGGTGTTATAAGGTCACTTTTCAAACAAAATCTGCACGTTGTGGTGCCATCATCTTAAATATGCAGAAAGTACAGTTATTAACAACCTACCTTAGCCCAATTAATGTGCTTTTACTATAAGCATGTAACCTCTGCTAGGTAAAGGCAGATAAACACTCTGTATAAACATTGTCACAATAACAATGACATATGGGATTGTCCAGCCTGTGCAATGTGGCAGGCAATCGTATACGAAACAGTAGCATTAGCGGTCATTGTTAGAGATCATTCCCAGTGACACCTGTTATAGTGTTTGCTTTCTTCTGACACAGTGGAAAATAATATACTTCACTGTGGCTTGCTGTATTTTACAAAGAGTTCAGAATTTTGTACTCCACCCTCAATTTAAGGTTCCTTCGTATAAGGTATTATTTTGCTTTCTACTCCCATGATCCCTGTATCATAGCTCCAAAAAGCATTCATCCCATTTATAACCACCTCCGTGATGATAGGTGTCTCTGATTTACATATCATTTTGGATTATCAAGGATGGTAGTTTCATAAATTCTTGTCATAATGACATCTGATTGTGTGGAATTTGAAAGGCAGAGGTTAACACTGTCTTTTCTTTGACAAATTCTGATTGGTGTGTGGGGAGGGGAGTGAGAGAGAGAGAGAGAGAGAGAGAGATGGTGAGAAATTTTTTCCACAAAATTATTTTTAATCAAAAATGGCCATTTAAAAAATACAAAGCTTTTCATGAAAAATTGCTGATATTATCAAAATATTCCATTTTCTGTGCCCTTTTTACTAAATTTTTAATCAAACATTTTATCATTGTCAATTTTTAATCATCAGCAAATTTGTTTACCAAACCCCACATTTTCATACTGAAAACTGGGATTTTCAGTAAAAAAAAAAAAATCAAAAATGATTTTGGAAGTGATTTCTATAAACATTTCTGTAAATCTATATTCATAAAATTATACAAAAAAATGGAGAATCGGTCCCTGCAGAACAGAAACAACTTTAATACTTCTGAATTTTTCCCAAACATTTTGCACCTATTTTTGACCAGCTCATTTGATATAGTGCAGAATTGAGAGCATCACAGTTTGTAAGAATTTCTCTGACCAGCTCCCATCTCATGTGTTATTTAATTTTACATATTACTATGTGGCTAGATTGCACAGAAACCACACAAACACACACATTATATAGTGTAGTGCCGATTGTGTAGGTTTTAGAACACAGATGAACATACCAGGGGAGCCGGGAAGGGAGGAAAACGTGTGTGTATATATTTATACAAACACACACATATAATTCTATATGAGGACTGTTAGAGAGAAAAATCTTCATCTCTTTGCAAATTTCTTAGAGGGGCTTTGCAAATAAACTTCAATATACCCACTCTGGCGATACACAGCACACATCTTAGCTGCCCAATGCTTATCTCACTGGTGACTCTTTCAAGCAAGATATGAAAGTTCTATTCTTTCACAGGAGGACTGCATGGAATTGAGGATTGTATGGTTCTGGGGAGACTTACTGTATAATATCTGAAATTGCTAGACATTTGAAGACAGAAATGTCTTTCTCCTTTGAGTATTGCATCCTAAGTGCCAGCCAGAGATGATTTATACATGCTCATCCTTATTATGGGCTACACATAATAAAGGCATGATAGAAATCATATCTGCATAGATTCAGGCAGCTCCAGGAGACCTGCTGCCAGTTTTGTTTGACAAGATACTCAATCAAGCGAAAAGGTTCAAAATATTCCAGGAGGAACCTTCTGCATTTTTAAGACCCAATATTTGTATCCAGATAACAGAAACCCTAAATGAGAGTAACATTAGTACATATTCACCCTAAGTTGCATTTCGCAAAGAGGAAAAATATTTTGAGTTTGGCTGCCAGCATTATAAAGTAAACATTTTAGTCATTTTATCATTTCAGTAAGATCCAACACATTCCAATCTATTTTTCCTCCCAGAAAGGATGGAAAAAAGAATATAAACACTGTTCTGGGGAAAGGAGCTGATATCGCACTTTATGTGTCATTTCATTAATTGGATGAGGGGGGAGTTTCCCATGATACCTTTTAATACCTTTAAATCTCTCTTAAAATCTGACTTGGTCTTTGCAATGCAGGATGCGTTTCCGAAAACAGATGCTTACAGAAGACTAGAGCACTTTGGAGAATTTTACAGAGAAAGCAATTAAAGTGATCCGAATTCACATTCCTTCAAATGCATCAGATTTTCCATGGAATTTTCCAACGTTTCAGTTAAGGCCCAATTCTTCCACACATGAGCAACCCCATTGCAGTCAATAGACCTACTCACAGAAGTAGTGACTTACAAGCCTACTATGATCAAACAAAATGGGACAGTTGCCCATTCATCTCAGCCCAACTCAGAGTTTCAGTGGGGGGATTTTTTTGCCGTCCCTGAAATAGTTAAATTTCCCCCTTCCCCCCCTTGCATCTTGGGACTCTGTGCTATGCTAAAGCCCTCTCTGCAAGACAGTGTCACATGATGCAAAATGTGTCGCATGTAGGCCAAGAGTCTGAGCCATAACGTAACGCTGAAAAGTAAAACATTCACTCTTCCTGCACTTATAAAGCTGACAGTTTGATAAAACGTTTCAAGGTGTAATGTTCAAATGGGGGAGGGGGGATTAAAAATGTAATAATAAAGTTAAATGTAACTGTTTTAAAGTATAATTCTTCAGAGAGCTCAGTTTTATGTCGGACCAGCAATTGAAGTAGCACTAGTCATTATTAACGGGAAGAACAGATAGAGTAGCTTTAAATCACTAAAGTAATAAAACCTGAACAAGGGCTAGCACCTTGAAAGGCTCTTGGAGAGAAGATAGCATACAAATGCAATTAAAACGATGCTTATAAAATACTAAGATGTTAATTGGGTTTAGTCCCAGAAGCCCCAGCAGTACAGTATGTCAGAAGTTAGCTGGTTTGAAGTTTAAAAAGAGTGGTTTAATTTGTACACCTTGTCCTAATTACGGAGCTTTCTGCAGCCTGGGTATCTGCATGGTTTATTGTAGCTTAGAGCTTTGTAAAACAAACACACACCAGTTAATTGGGTTATTGCAATGGAAAATTGGGCTGTAGCACTGAAACCTTTCTTGCTAGTGTTTTTATTTTTTTTTTTACAGCTTGTAATGAATGCTCCAGCTGTGTCAGGATAGACTGATTTGTAAGGTGTGCAGTTTACAACTCAGTTATTCCGCTGCCCCAAAAATAGAAGGCGATACAGTGAAAACAAAGACTAGCACCATATAATCTGGCTGAGCCAGTGGGTTGAAGCCCCAGCTAGCTTATTTATATCTTTCAACCCCCCAAAATATTCCAGTGGGTCTGAACTCTTATGTTCCCACATTAAAGAAATGGCCATAATAAGGGAGGGAGAGATTACTGTGGTTGTTCCAGGAATTAGCCTCGTTTGTGGAGCACCTGCTGTGGGCCATGCAAGGTCATGTATTTTTCTCACAATCTGTAAAGAAATACTTATAATAAGAACAGAATAATACCAAGGCGATAGAAGAAAAGGGGATAGTGCTGCTCAACTTCTGTTCAGGGCTTTCTCTTCGGAGTTTATTGGCATCTTTTGGTGGACATTCATTTTCTTGAACTGACCAATTGTTTTTCCAAAAGAGTCAAAATCAGGGCTAGGCAGTTAACTAGCCTCAGGAGTTGTCCTTTCAAAGCTTGCTTCAGTCACAAGTGCAATGAGTTTGGGGGTCTCAGGCCAGTAACTGTTAGGGTATTTAGATACATCCCCCATGCTTTGTACCTATTCACTGGCTTCGTAGTCAATGGGACTGATTCTTCTTGGAGTCACACTGTTTTTACATCCAGAGTAATTTTACAGAAGTCAATGGAATTAGACTGATCCAAAATCTGTATGAGTGGGAGGAAAATCAGGCCCATTGGAACCAAACCGCAGGGGAAAAACAGCTCAGCTTCATGTCCCGGAGGGCAGGGGGCGTCACAAAGGTAGTGTTACATCAACGTCTCTGCCCCCGACCCCATCCTGTGACTGTGCGGGGTCAGTTCTGCCCCCCAGCTTTTTCAACCTTTGCCCAGTTGCAGTCAGGATGCACTGCCTCTCGGCTGGATATTTTGCTCCCTAGGACTGATCTGACCTTAGGTAATTCTCTAGACCAGACCTTTGTGGACTGGATGTGTGTGAAAGAGAAGAACTGAAAATACAGGCACCCCTGTCACATCATCTCAAGTGCTGAAATTCCGCTCAGTTTGTTGGTGACTGGAGAGTGTCTACATGGAAGTCAATAAAAAGAAGAACAGGAGACTAACAAATTTATTAGAGCATAAGCTTTCGTGGACTACAGCCCACTTCTTCGGATGCATCCGAAGGTGCCACAAGTACTCCTGTTCTTCTTTTTGCGGATACAGACTAACACGGCTGCTACTCTGAAACCTGTCATTATGCAAGGCATTGAAGTCAATGGAGCTGTGCTGGCTAACATCAGCTGAGGACCTGGCCTTCTGCCATGAGTCCAAGTACCTCTGAATCAGATCTTCATCTTTTCAAGGTACTTTAAACTCCAGAGCCCAGATCCTAAAAGGTATTTAGGCTCCTTATGGAAGTTAGGGCCCTAAATATCTTTGAAGATCTGGGCCCGGGATACTAGAGACTGATTTACAAAGATAGGTTCATGCGACTGTGCGTATCAATAACACATTTGTGCATGCAAAAAAGGTATGTATGTGCAATAATGGCCTGTTAGGCACAAGACCGGCCATTTTCTTCAGGCTCCAGGGGGTGAATACCTTGTGTAGAGAACAGGGAGTGGCCAAGCATTTAGAAAGGCCATGAGGCTTGGGGATAGTAATTATGGACAGACGTCCATTTGGAGGCACAACAATTATCTCATCATCTGCCATGACCTCCATCCTAGGCTCCTCCGTTGGTGTGTTTATATTTTCTGCATAAGGGAAGATATGGCTGGAGTCAATGGATCACATCACAGGGCGTATAATCTTTTGTAACCCTTGAACCATGGCAGGTGACTTAGACATAAAGAGCAATCGTCCTGTATGTCAAGCCCTTATGACACATGGGGTTATTGCCAGCACCAAAAGGGGCACTGTGTTATTCCTATTTAGGGGATTTGATGGGGAAATCTATGGCATAACAATATTTAAAAGGTGCATCTAGTTGAGGATCAGTGATTCTACATCCTAAAACCAGCCCTTCCACCCTGCACAAGTAAGCAGATTGCTCCCAGAGCATTGTTTATAAAGGCAAAGCCCGGTGCCACAGTAGTAACACTTTTATTCTGTATTTCCCAGTGTCTGCCTGCAATGAAGTTACATACCACTAAAAGCAAAGCTACACGCACTTTTTCCAGCCACTGGAAAGAAATGTATTTTGTGCTGAATTCACTTTAAAAGTTTATGATATTTATACTAACTTTAACATTGGTCCACATCATACAATCTTTCTACTTGTAATCTGTGCAATCATAAACTGACTTCCTTATTCCCAGGTACTACGGTCCCTTTTAAGATGTTGCTATTAGGAGGCCAGGAGCAAGGCAAACCCAACGTAGAAGGATACATTTGTGGGTGAGGAGATCGGTGGAGAATTTCTCCAAGAAGACTTCATGAATAATACCATCTGGGAATCCAGCTAAGCTCTGACAAGCGGTTACTCTTTTATACACGAACAAATGCCAAGGTCCTTTACTCAGTTTTAACACAGGCAAACTCCCCAGGAGTGCTTAAGGTAGTTGCCCGAATAAAGAATTAATAAAAAATGAGCCACAAGATTTGAGCTTTCCTCTGCGAGGAAAGCTCACATGAATCCCAGCTGCCGCCAGCATGCGCTAGCTTAGTTTCAAGTGTGCTTCACATTCTGCAGAATGCTTCAAATGCCACTTGAACCCTTTAAGTGTGTTGCCCCCAACCCCCGCCTGCCAATCCATTTGTTGGCTCAACTGTTTGTAAATAAGATCAGCATCAGTGGCTTGGTGTGTTAAATCGTCAGTGCTTCTTAGAGGTTTTTTTGGCGTGGCTTGAGCTTGCATCCAATATTATATAGTTACACTAAGTAAGGGTTTTATGGACGATACAAAGGAATCAAGAGATACTAAACTCCACGGAGTTACACCAGGATTAATTTGTTCTGGAGATGTGAAATGGTGGATGTTCTAGTCTAGTCTTGTTCTCACAGAGTATCTGAGTGCCTTCCAAGAGCGTCCTGAGCCATGTGACTCACACCGCTCAGGTATCATCTTTCACCGTTTTTGGTAGCCAAATGTGTATATTATGTCAACTTATCACTAAGCCCATGCAAAGTTCTAGGTCCTGGATTCTCAACCTGGGGATCAGAACGACTGCAGGCGGGTTCGCAACATCCTTCTCTTTCTTTATTGCTCTATGGGAGGGGAGTCCCAACGTTCTTTAGGAGGAGGCCATGAGATAGGAAAAGTTGAAAACCATTGTCCTAGCCGTATTGCAGTGTCCACATAGGGTATGTCTACATTTCAAAAATAACCAAAACCCTGCGGCAGCGAGTCTGAGAGGCCGAGTCAACTGACTTTGGCTTGCGCTTCAGGGCTAAAATTAGCTTTGCAGATACTGGGGCTCAGGCTGGAACCTGGGCTCTGAGACCCTTCCCCCTCGCTGGGTTTCAGAGCCCAGGCTCCGGCCTGAGCCTGAATGTCTACACTGCCATTTTTAGCCTCATAGCATGAGCCAGAAACAGTAGACCCAGCCTTGGGTCTTTTTTTGCAGTGTAGATGTAACCAGAGAGTGCATGAATGTGGGCTTATATCTGTTGAGCCCAGAGAGTAAGATACACCCACAATCTCTTCCCAACCCTGAAACAACACTTCCCCAGCCAAGCGTCCATCCATCCCCTTCAATCAACCCAGCTAGTCATCCACCACCCATCTCAAGAAAAGATGGGGAAGAGTTCATGATATTCATGACAAATTCCTAGTTTCAGGACATTAACATTTGCTACAGCAAAGGACTAGATGTTACTGTAGAAAATAATGGAGCTGACTGGGAAATTATTTTTTCCCCGTGAAAAATTTCTGTTTTGCCAAAACAACATTTTTAAAAAAAACTATGGAAAGTTTTCAACCAGCTCTAGAACATAATGTTGACAGTTGTTGAGGTCTCATTTCCCCAGCCAGGGAGGCCATGTGACATAATGAATAATCCACTGAATTGGGTTCTATCTTTGGCTTTGTTGCTGGGTGACCTTGGGAAAGTCGCTGTGCCTCAGTTTCCCCATTGGTAAATTAGGGATAATGATACTGACCTCTTTTGTAGAACACAGAGATCTACTGATGAAAAGTGCTATATGAAAGCTAGCTATTATCATACTTGGAAGCCTTAACCATCCCCACAGATCACTCCCTTGCCTCTCTGTTGAGGTCCCTTCACTAGCAACGGGTGCCAGCTCTTGTTTGACCATTCTGCTCCCCTATGTCTGTGTGGAATTGCAGTCTGAAGGTCCGATGGCCAAAATGCAAGAATGACATTGTATATTATCATGCAGGACCTCTCTCTGGATCCTCCTTGGGAATAAGGGATCACACCAAATCTCTAGGAGAGTTCCTCCTCTCCCTTGGTACCACCCGCATCATAGCCCACATTTGACTCCTGCAGAACCATATGGTCGGCCTGCTTTGTTCCACCAGAGGTTCTAAAAGCAGGACATAGGTGGCTTACTGCAGCTCGCAGAGGGCTCTTGAAAAAGCCAGCTTGTTGAGGGAACCGTAGCAAGTCACCCTGGGAATAGTGGCTCATATTTAACCTCCCCTCCATCAGGTCAATGGAAGCCTATGTACAGTGGGTCTTTCATTTGTCTTCCTCAGTAAGGTACCATATGCACCTCATCCCCCACTTAAACTAAACGATTGATGGCTAAATTGCTTAACCCTGGTGTTTTTAATTAATTAGGTCTATGCCATAGAAGGTTTAATACGGTAGTTTAATTTAGACTTTGCTCAGTGCATGATGTAAAATCCAGATTTATTACTATTTTTTATCAATTTTTATTGTTATATGACTCAGCCACTCATATAAAAAGACTACTGCACGTTATAGGCGTTAAAAAGTGATTCCCTGTAGGTACTGTAAAGCAGAGGGTCTATCATATGACAGTGTTGTGTTTATTGCTGAGTTTTGGTGCATTGTTCAGGCACCCATTGAAAGATATCATCTAGAAGGGACTCTTTATTTTATAAAATAGTAGGGTAGCTAGTCTCTTTAAGGAACGTTCTATAGTGCTATTGTATCTTACCACTGTGTAAGTCCTCTATACATCTTTAAGAACATCAATAACAAAATAAAATAAATGTATCCTTAAAAGAAGATGCTGCAACATTTTGCTGGTAGTTCTTTTGTAAAAGACCCACAGAGCTGTAATCCTGGTGAAATCCATCACTACTCTCTGTTAATGACCAATTTGTTCGTCAACAGCTGTTGTTCTTAACAGGAGAAGGTACCTGGTTTATAACAGCAATACTTAATCGTGGGATGGAGTGGTGGCAATGCTAAGCGTTGCCATGTGGGAATGGATCGATGAGTTATCTTAAGTGCCTATACACAAATGCAAGAAGCCTGGGAAACAAGCAGGGAGAACTGGAAGTCCTGGCACAGTCAGGGAACTATGATGCGATTGGAATAACAGAGACTTGGTGGGATAACTCACATGACTGGAGTACTGTCATGGATGGATATAAACTGTTCAGGAAGGACAGGCAGGGCAGAAAAGGTGGGGGAGTTGCGTTGTATGTGAGAGAGGAGTATGACTGCTCAGAGCTCCGGTATGAAACTGCAGAAAAACCTGAGAGTCTCTGGATAAAGTTGAGAAGTGTGAGCAACAAGGGTGATGTCGTGGTCAGAGTCTGCTATAGACCACCAGACCAGGGGGATGAGGTGGACGAGGCTTTCTTCTGACAACTAGCAGAAGTTGCTAGATCGCAGGCCTTGGTTCTCATTGGAGACTTTAATCACCCTGATATCTGCTGGGAGAGCAATACAGCGGTGCACAGACAATCCAGGAAGTTTTTGGAAAGTGTAGGGGACAATTTCCTGGTGCAAGTGCTGGAGGAACCAACTAGGGGCAGAGCTTTTCTTGACCTGCTGCTCACAAACAGGGAAGAATTAGTAGGGGAAGCAAAAGTGGATGGGAACCTGGGAGGCAGTGACCATGAGATGGTCGAGTTCAGGATTCTGACACAAGGAAGAAAGGAGAGCAGCAGAATACGGACCCTGGACTTCAGAAAAGCAGACTTTGACTCCCTCAGGGAACAGATGGGCAGGATCCCCTGGGAGAATAACATGAAGGGCAAAGGGGTCCAGGAGAGCTGGCTGTATTTTAAAGAATCCTTATTGCGGTTGCAGGAACAAACCATCTCGATGTGTAGAAAGAATAGTAAATATGGCAGGCGACCAGCTTGGCTAAACAGTGAAATCCTTGCTGATCTTAAACGCAAAAAAGAAGCTTACAAGAAGTGGAAGATTGGACAAATGACCAGGGAGGAGTATAAAAATGTTGCTCAGACATGCAGGAGTGAAATCAGGAAGGCCAAATCACACTTGGAGTTGCAGCTAGCAAGAGATGTTAAGAGTAACAAGAAGGGTTTCTTCAGGTATGTTAGCAACAAGAAGAAAGTCAAGGAAAGTGTGGGCCCCTTACTGAATGAGGGAGGCAACGTAGTGACCGAGAATTTGGAAAAAGCTAATGTACTCAATGCTTTTTTTGCCTCTGTCTTCACGAACAAGGTCAGCTCCCAGACTGCTGCACTGGGCAGCACAGTATGGGGAGAAGGTGACCAGCCCTCTGTGGAGAAAGAAGTGGTTCGAGACTATTTAGAAAAACTGGACGTGCACAAGTACATGGGGCTGGATGCACTGCATCCGAGGGTGCTAAAGGAGTTGGCGGATGAGATTGCAGAGCCATTGACCATTATCTTTGAAAACTCATGGCAATCGGGGGAGGTCCCGGATGACTGGAAAAAGGCTAATGTAGTGCCCATCTTTAAAAAAGGGAAGAAAGAGGATCCGGGGAACTACAGGCCAGTCAGCCTCACCTCAGTCCCTGGAAAAATCATGGAGCAGGTCCTCAAGGAATCAATTATGAAACACTTAGAGGAGAGGAAAGTGATCAGGAACAGTCAGCATGGATTCACCAAGGGCAAGTTGTGCCTGATTAACCTAATTGCCTTCTATGAGGAGATAACTGGCTCTGTGGATGAGGGGAAAGCAGTGGATGTGTTATTCCTTGACTTTAGCAAAGCTTTTGATACGGTCTCCCACAGTATTCTTGCCGCCAAGTTAAAGAAGTATGGGTTGGATGAATGGACTGTAAGGTGGATAGAAAGCTGGCTAGATCGTCGGGCTCAACGGGTAGTGATCAAGGGCTCCATGTCTAGCTGGCAGTCGGTTTCAAGCGGAGTGCCCCAAGGGTCGATCCTGGGGCCGGTTTTGTTTAATATCTTTATTAATGATCTGGAGGATGGCGTGGACTGCACTCTCAGCAAGTTTGCAGATGACACTAAACTGGGAGGCGTGGTAGATACACTAGAGGGTAGGGATCGGATACAGAGGGACCTAGACAAATTAGAGGATTGGGCCAAAAAAAACCTGATGAGGTTCAAAAGGACAAGTGCAGAGTCCTGCACTTAGGATGGAAGAATCCCATGCACTGCTACAGACTAGGGACTGAATGGCTAGGTAACAGTTCTGCAGAAAAGGACCTAGGGGTCACAGTGGACAAGAAGCTGGATATGAGTCAACAGTGTGCTCTTGTTGCCAAGAAGGCTAATGGCATTTTGGGCTGTATAAGTAGGGGCATTGCCATTGTCCAGTTTTGGGCCCCACACTACAAGAAGGATGTGGAAATATTGGAAAGAGTCCAGCGGAGGGCAACAAAAATTATTAGGGGTCTGGAGCACATGACTTATGAGGAGAGGCTGAGGGAACTGGGATTGTTTAGTCTCCAGAAGAGAAGAATGAGGGGGGATTTGATAGCTGCTTTCAACTACCTGAGGGGGGGTTCCAAAGAGGATGGAACTCGGCTGTTCACAGTGGTGGCAGATGACAGAACAAGGAGCAATGGTCTCAAGTTGCAGTGGGGGAGATTTAGGTTGGATATTAGGAAACACTATTTCACTAGGAGGGTGGTGAAACACTGGAATGCGTTACCTAGGGAGGTGGTGGAGTCTCCTTCCTTGGAGGTTTTTAAGGCCCAGCTTGACAAAGCCCTGGCTGGGATGATTTAGTTGGGAATTGGTCCTGCTTTGAGCAGGGGGTTGGACTAGATGACCTCCTGAGGTCCCTTCCAACCCTGATATTCTATGATTCTATGATTCTTAGTCAGATATCTACTGTATAGAATTTTTTTTCTGTAGCACTTTTTCGACATTCTGGTTGTATTTTGTAATCTCCCAAATTAAAGCAGCTTTCAAGGGAGCCTCCGAGAAATAAACCTGTATTTTTCAAGAAATAAAGTAGGTCCTTCTGGGTCACATTAGTTATATTATGTCCCGTAAATCTGCTATATGCACTTGAAACATATTAAAGATTGTGAGGCACTCAGAAACTGTGGCAATTGGGGCCAGAGATAGATAGATAATCTGTGATCCTGGCAATGACAGCTTAACTTCAGTATCAGGCAAAACGGTAGAAACTATAGTCCAGGATAGAATTATCAGATATATAGATAAACATCATTTGTTGGGGGAAGAGTCAGCACGGCTTTAGTTAAGGGAAGTCATGCCTGACCAGTCTCTTACAACTCTTTGAGGGGAGGTCAACAAGCATGAGGACTATTGTGATCCGGTGGATATAGTGTACTTGGACTTTCAGAAAGCCTTTCACAAGATCCCACATCAAAAACTCCTAAGCAAAGTAAGCACTCATGAGATAAGAGAGAAGGTCCTCTCATGGATCAGTAACTGGTTAAAAGGTAGGAATAAATGGTCAGTTTACACAACAGAGAGAAAAAAATAACAGGGTCCCTCAGGGATCTGTACTGGGACAGTGCTCTTCAACATATTCATAAATGACCTGGAAAGGGGGGTAAACAGAGAGGTGGCAAAGTTTGCAGATGATAAACTGAACATAGTTAAGTCCAAAGCTGACAGCAAAGAATTACAAAGGGATGTCCTAAAACTGGGTGACTGGGTAACAAATTCAATATTGATAAGTGCCAAGTAATCCACATTGGAAAACAAAATCCCAACTATACATACAAAATGGTGGGGTCTAAATTAGCTGTTACCACTCAGGAAAGAGATCTTGGAGTCATCTTGGCTAGTTCTCTAAAAACATCTACTCAATGTGCAGTGGCAGTCAAAAAAAGCTAGCAGAATATTAGGAACCATTGGAAAAGAGATAGTTAAGAAGGCAGTAAATATCATAATGCCATTATAGAAATCCATGGTATGCCCACACCTTGAATGCTGTGTGCAGTTCTGGTCAACCAATCTGAAAAAACATATATTGGAATTGGAAAAAGTACAGAGAAGAACAACAAAAATAATTCGGGGTATGAAACAACTGGCAAATTAGGAGAGATTAAAAAGACTGGGACTGTTCATCTTAGAAAAGAGACAACTAAGGGGGGGGAGATATGATAGGGGTCTATAAATCATGACTGGTGTGGAAAAAGTGAATAAGGAAGTGTTATTTACTCCTTCACATAACACAAGAACCAGGGATCATCCAATGAAATTAATAGGCAGCTGGTTTAAAACAAACATACTTCATACAACATACAGTCAGCCTGTGAACTCATTGCCAGGGGATGCTGGAAAGGCCAAAAGTATAATTGGGTTCAAAATACAATTAGATAAGTCCTTAGAGGACAGGTCCATATATGGCTATTAGCCAAGATGGTCAGGGATGCAACCCCGTGCTCTGGGTGTCCTTAAAGCTCTGACTGCCAGAAGCTGGGGCTGGCCGAGAGCACATGGATCGCTCGATAGTTGTCTTGTTCTGTTCATTCCCTCTGAAGCATCTGGTGCCGGCCGCTCTTGAAAGATATGATACTTAGCTAGATGGAGCATTGGCCTGACCCAGTACTGCCATTCTTATGTTCTTACGTCATGTGAAAAAGCCAATATTTTCAAAAGTGACAAAGGATTTGTGGTTTCTCTCAAGTTTTGGTTGCCCATTTGGTGCACCTTAAAGGGGCCTGATTTTCAGAGGGTGGGTGCTCAACATTTTCTGAAAATTAGCCCCTTTAAGGTGACTCAAGCCTGGCACCCAAAACGACTAGTCACTCTTAAAAATCTGGGTCTAAAGAATCCAGCAGGTTCAGTACATTTTAGAAGAAATGTGCCTAGCGACACGACCCACCCAAACCTTTCCTGTGAGTGGCAGAGCTGCAAAGTTGTGTAGGCTTTGGAGAATCTGTTTTCTATTGCCTCAGACACAGAATAAAATAAAGATGGGAGCAGGCAGTGGAAAAGTCCCATAAAGTGCCTTATCACCATTCATTTATCAGATCTAATCAGAGCTTCAGAATATAAATCTCCCAGAACTTTGTCAATGCAGAAGCAAAGTTAAAAAAAAATCTAAACATGAACCATTACTTCAAAGTACAGACCCAGATCCAAGAATGGTTTCAGAGTAGCAGCCGTGTTAGTCTGTATCCGCAAAGAGAACAGGAGTTCTTGTCCTTGGTAACACCATTGTTTCATGTTCTCTGTGTATATATATATATATATATATCTTCCTACTGTATTTTCCACTGCATGCATCCGATGAAGTAGGCTGTAGCCCATGAAAGCTTATGCTCAAATAAATTTGTTAGTCTCTAAGGTGCCACAAGTATTCCTGTAAAAAGCAACAGAGGGTCCTGTGGCATCTGAAGAAGTGAGGTTCTTACCCATGAAAGCTTATGCTCCCAATACTTCTGTTAGTCTTAAAGGTGCCACAGGACCCTCTGCTTTTTACAGATTCAGACTAACACGGCTACCCCTCTGATACTTGACAAGTATTCCTGTTCTTTTTGTAAATCCAAGAATGATGTTGTTGTTCCAATCCAGGATTTCAGTTCAGCCATTATAATTGTTATTCATTTAGCTCTACACATTGTGTCTATGAGTAGCCCTCCAGATACACACAAAATCCAAAACACAAGCGGCAAACCCACCTCAAAACAAAAAACTCTTCTCGCTAAGGTACTTGGTCCCCATTACGGTAATACCCAACAGACTCACAATCTTTAGGGTGTTTATCCTCACAGCACCCCTGTGACAAAGGGAAGTGCTAATATCCTGATTTTACAGGGAGGAAAAGTGTCTTACCCAAGGTCACACAAGCAAGCTTTGGTGGAACAGAAGATTAAATCCCAGTCTCCCAAGTCCAAAGCTTGTTCCCTCACCACCAGACCATCCTTCCTCTGATAACACCCATCTAACACCAACCAACCCCTTCTGGAGATAACCTGGAAAAACAGGCAGGTCCCTGAATTTCACCAAATCTGGGCTCTTGTGAACTAAAGGAGAAGTGAAAGCAAAAGCATTCTCAAAAATGCCCTGCCCCTCCCGCCCCTGCCTTCTGTCATAGCAGGGTGGTACGGGAGAAAAGGGACAGCTGCAAAATTCAGAGCCAGATCTAAAGTCTCCCATAGTTTGGGGGCACTGAGATCCAGAGCTTTGGTTCAAGCCGATTACTTCTAAATATGTATTTCCTACACATCAGAAAAGGCCATTTAACCTCTCCCCTACCATTGCATTGCTTTCAATTGCTTCTAATCGCGTTAATTCAAAACAAGACTCCATGGCACTTTTCATGTCAATGCATTCCCAGGCATTTTGCAATAGAGGCACAATCAGTTAGGGTGACCAGATGTCCCAGTTTTATAGGGACAGTCCCGATATTTGGGGCTTTTTCTTATATAGGCTCCTATTACCCCCCCCACACACGCATCCCCTCTGTCCCAATTTTTCACGCTTGCTATCTGGTCACCCTACAATCAATACATGTTGCAGATAAGAAGTCTTTTAGAGGGAAGAATAAGTTTTGGTTTAAAAAGTAAGATTTCCGTTTAGATTAAAACCAGTGTATTAACTCAGCTTTACAGAGCTCCAGCCTCCAATGAATTCTGCATATTAACTGAACGCTCGTGTTCCAAAGGTGTTAAGCCTATTTGGGTTTTGTTTGTTTTGGACTGGCTGATAAAACAGCTTTAGGTGATGACAAACAGTGACTAGGCCCATGCAGAGGGAGAAAGCTGCTCAGATAAACACTCAAGCCCCAAACCTACACTTCTTTGTAAGTCATCAGCGTCCTTTTGCTCTGCACGTACTACTGAAACCAGGTGTTTGGTAGCATTGTGGGCGCAGTGTACTTGTTTTTCAGCTCTGGAAGCCCGGGTTCAAACCTGCTGAGGTTAAAAGTGGAAATGACTTTTAGTTATAAGTGGCTCATTAGAGTCCATAGCTGGCATTTGCTCCTGTCATGCAGAAGCAGAGAGGTAGGCGGAGAAGCAGCTTACTTGTCTGAGACAGGTTTAGCCGTTATAGCTGGCTGGGGGAGCTGCAGTTGTGCCTGGAGGAGGAGCAATATGCCAGTTTGTGGGAACTGGAATAGAGGCGGCTTGGTGGAGAAGGTGCAGAGAATTGGAGCTCTGAAAAGAATGGGTAGGAATGGTGTAAACACTTGAGCCCAACCAGGCACTTTTGTTGTTCATTGGAAAACAAAGAGCTAAGAAAATGAGAGCGGAGCACAAAATCTTACGGCCGATCGGAGATCCAGGTTCTGCTACTACATGAGACCTGGCGGTCCGTTATCAGAGCTCTGGTGTGTATTCTTGCATCTGCCTATGCTACATGTGGTTGGAGCTAGTGCTGCAAGCTGCAAACAGAGCCTGAACCCACAAGAAGGAAGGGGCAAAGGGAAGAGGCCGTTGCATTTTTATCCATTTTTATTCTAACCTGAAAGTGAAAACGATGTGGCGGCTACTGAGAAGCAATAGTTATTTTTTTTCCAGAAACACTGATGAGAAATGGGAAATTTGAAACAAGGTGAAAATGAAGGGGAATTATTTGATGGAACGGATGGTTTCTTCAGCAGGGCACAATCACTGCTCTTTATAACCAGAGAGATAGAAGTGATAACATGACCAACACCAATCAGACCATTTACAATGGCCAGAAGAAATAGAGCCAAGGCCTCCAGATACTACAAAGAAGCCAAGTAGGTTAAGGAGAAAGATGACAAAAAGTTGGATACCAGTGCGAAATAATTCCTTTCCCATAATAATAGACCTACAGCTGACCTTGAAATTTCCAAAAGGTGCCCTTGTATTGAGGGCTTAAAATAGGGGAGACAGTAGAAACAGCAGAGGGCCTCTGATCTCTAAGAACTTCACTCACTCACTGAACTTTTGAGCTGTCGTTTCCAATAAACTTGGCTGCAGATGAACCAGAACTTTAAAAAAATAAAGGGAAAACTATTCATGGTTTGAAAAAGAATTGTGGGGGTTTTTCCCTTTGTTGTTCCATCTGACGTCTAAAAAATAGAATATCCTCATGGAGTAAAAAGCAAAATAGATGGAAGAGGAAAAGTGGTAAGAATAATATTACAATGGAACCACAAGCAACAGAAGATGAAATTTTAAAGACTCCAAACCCAAAGAGAAAAATCAAGCTAAGAGCCTGTCCTTTAAAGCAATTGGGACTGGGACACGCTGAGGGAAATTAAGCAATTCCCTAAACGAGCTACTATCTGGTTTTACAATAGGTTGGTAATGATTAGCAATCAACATATAAAGTATAAATCTCCTTCTACTAGCCAAAGGTTTGAGTTATCTATAACAGAAAAACCCTAAAATTGAGCATTCCAGGTAGGTGTCCCCAGAGGATGGCCAAGGTTGAGACTCTATTGGCTATAGTGAAGTAAGAGAAAGAATGTCTGTCTATCAAGTACTGAACAGTGAGAAAGGAAGGACCTGAAAGGTGAACAACAATTCACAGCCGCCTCCGCCTCTGCCACACAAATGCACTCTTGCAAGATTTAGACAAAAAGGCATTATTACAGCTAAACCCAGCCATGAAAAACTATCCAATAGCTCATCCATTATCAAATCATCATTAAAAACATGTTTTCTGCAAAGTTGACATACAGCGAGGTGGTATTTAAAGCAGCAAGTTAAGGCCCCCTCCCTGCATCCTTGTGAATTGGAAGCATGTTCGTGGGACTGTAATTAAACATGAGGCTGGAACCCCTGGAGTCATAGTAAACCCCGTATGGAATGACTGGTGACAGTGCTAATGCAGCCAGTTGAAAAAGTCCTGGCCACGGAACTGGAATGGAAATAGTGTGGTAATAAGTTCAAATGTCTATTCCGTAGACACTAGATCTGTCTTGAACTACATTTGAGCATGGTGTCGTTTATCCTTTGAGGAGGACGAGCACAAGATTTATGTACCCACCAGTTATGCCACGTAAAGATTTCCATAGCTTCCTGCGTATCTTCCCACTCGTCTCAGGAATTCTTTAGGTGGTTTATCATCTACAGTGAATGCAGAAAAGGGCTATGGCATTTTAACTTGGTGCCACCTTGCTCCTACTCCCAGTGGTTCTGTACCTGCTCTGCACATTGTACAATGACCTCTCTGATGTGCCAGAGATTTACATGCATAATTCCTTGAAAAAGCAGAGGAGAATAGGTTCCTTTTAGTCCCATAAATAGAAAGAACCTTGATCATCCCAGAGGCAGATGCGTGGATGAAATAAAATAGCATATTCTACAGCTGATAATGCTTCCTTGACTTAGCTGTCTGAAAATCATTACCTAGTTCTGTAACAATTATTGATCAAAAAAGTGCATGCTTCTCTTACTGGCTCTTGCAAAATAAAGATTTGGCCAGATATGATCTGAAGTGACATGTCTACCAAAATAGTGAGTACTACAAGAAGGCGAAGAAAAATATTCACTCAAACGATCCTGCTTAAAACATAATAAACACTGTATGGCACACAGTTTAAACGCTGCTTGTGTTTTCACTCCCAGGATTAATTCTAAGGGAAGGACCAGAATTGTTTAGCCATTTCAAAGCCTGGAATTGAACAGACATCCCGAGATAAAGCCAGGGTCTGAACTCAATTACATTGGAATTAATTCAGTGTCTTCAATGGAGTTACATCAGATTTGCTTTTCTTTTCCGATTGCAAATTTGATCCATAGAATTCAGGACTTGCTTCACTTTTGTTATGTAACATGTTCTTTTAAGGAAGGCTACTGTTACTGGGCTCAATCGTGCACCCACTAACGTCCATGGGAGTATTGCCATTGACTTCAGTGACCGAAGGCTCAGAGCCATTATTATCATTTTATTGGTGCTCAAGTAGATGAGCTTTTTGACACAGAATTTAGATCCAGAAGTAGATGCTGAAGAAGAAGAAAAAAAAGAGAGAAAAGTAACCCAAGTCAGGGGTTGTTCAGATTAGAGCCTCTGGCTCAGACTGGTCTTTGATTATAAATTATATAGCAACATAAATGTCCATTTCTCAGCCAGTACCTCTGAAGACCCCTATTACAGCATAAGGGCCCGAGCCTGCTTCCATTGGAGTCAACGGAAAAACTCTCACTGATTTCAGTGGTGCAGGATCCAACCCAAAAGACACACTCTTGCGAGGTGCTGAGTATCCTCTGTCTCCTTTTAAAGTCAATGGGAGCTCAGTGGCTTGTGGGATTGCCAAGACAGAGAATCCAGCCCCCCCCCCCCTAAAGTGAACAGAAAGACTCCCACTTGGTTGAGGCCCAGAGAGAACAAGACTGAATCTAAACAGATTGAGTTATGGACATCAGAGGTCATAGAGCAATTGGGTTTTTAGTAGCCGCATTATACTCCCAGGATTTGGGATTCATTGATAACAGGGATGAGGTTAGTTAATATATTTGTTGTTAGGCAAATGATTCACATTAAACCATAGATATTCAGTAGCAAACATCATTAGTCCAAATTGTCGCTCGTCTTTCTGAGCTTCTCTTTCTCAGACAATCCAGCTTGTATCTTGCACAGATGTGCTTTTAAATCGCCATATTTTTTTTTTGGTTGTTTCCTGAAATTGTTGATCTATACTGTGCACTAAAATTAGGCCTCAAAAATGCTTATTAAAAATGTATACAGCGTATGACAGCCTCTTTCAGAAACATAACCCCTAACTAATTCATGTTCACTTACCCTGCAGTTTTCTATTTATAATACTTTACAATTTCTGTGTATTTGTATTATAAATTATTCAATGACATCAAGGATTTTATTTTGATGAGAGAATTTTTGATGAATTTGACAGAGTAATTACTTCAGATCCTGTTCGGGATTGCTATGAAAATATTTAATTTTATTTACTCCAATAAATAATTAAAATGTAAAGAGTAGCAGGCATACTTGCATTGCCTTATAGCTTTTCCCTTCTGTTTGCTTCTTCCTAATTAAAATAGCAATATTTGTATGTGTACGGTTTAAAAAAAATAAATTACCAATTTGGGGGGAGGGGAGTTTTCAGAAGCCCAAGTAATGGCAGAAGGAGATTTGTAGGAACAGAATAATCTTATATGTGAAAAAAATAGTAAAATCACTCTTAATTAGAAAGTTACTGACCCCACAACGTTTAGAGGGGAAGGAGTGGTGGATATTAGGGTTGAGTCTTGTCAGTATATTTTAGGTGAGTGCAGATTCCTCTGTTCATTGAATTAAAGCTGCAAAAGGTCTATTTGATTAGAAAAAAGCAGCATTTTTAAGATACTAGGGCCCTGATTCAGCAAAGGCATTATGCTTGTGATTAACTGTAAGATTGTGAGTAGTTCCATTGTCTTTGATGGCCCTTAAGCATATCATAGAAACATAGAAGATGAGGGTTGGAAGAGACCTCAGGAGGTCAATGTTCAAAGTTAAGCATGTGCTTAAGTACTGAGCTGATGGGGGCCTAAATTCTGTGCTGGATCAAGGCCTAGAATGACAGACAGCAATTTGCTATACAATGCACCATTTTCTTTCTTTGTGAACCCTTAGTCATGGTTATCTCTGACTGATTCTGAAAAAACATTCTCTTTGTCCTATTGGGAGAGACCTGAGTTAGCAATGGTCACTGTGCATTCCACATTGTAATCCTCTGTTTTCTTCCGAAGTGTATTATGTAGGTCCAAAGTCATCTCTTAATCAAACATGTGCAATGACACTCATTTCAGTGGAGCAAAATTATGCATGCTCTTTAGGAAAACAACCCCTACCCCCACTTATTTATTTTAAAGATCACAAATAACCATGTAATAACACTCTAAATACATGGAAGCTATAGAGCATGCATGTGCATGTCATTAATCTGTTATTACATGGTAATTAACTCATTAGCTCTTTTAATCTGGAACTTGGTCATTACTGCCAGCTTCAATCGTAATGGGGGTGTGGCTAACCCAGCGAGTTGGCAGCATAGCTGGTCAGACATTTACAGCCATAAATGGCTTCTTGTGGGGCTGGACATTTCCACAAGAAATGTTGATTTTTCATTAATTTCGGGGGGGAGGGGGGGGTTTCAATTAAAACGCAAAAAAAAGTCAAACAATGAAAACATTGATTTTTATCTAACTTGTTTACAGAGGGGCAAAAAAATCCCGACCCGCTCTAGTCGACAAGGAGAAAGCGAGCCTTTTCGCTTCCTGGTCACAAGGGTGAGACTGGTAAAGGTCAATAAGTTGTGAACAGAAGTCAATGCTCTCTGTTGGCAATTCACTGGCCTATATTTGAAATGAGGTGGTGATCTCAGTCCAGTTCCCAGTGGAGAGCTATTATTGTGATGATGATTAGGTATTATTTCTATTAGCGTAACATCTAGGAGCCCTAGTCATGGCCCAGGACCCCAGGGTGCTAGGAGCTGTACAAACACAGAACAAAAGGATGGTTCTGGTCCCAAAGGAACTTGTTATCTGAGTAGAAGACAAGAAACAACAGATGGGACAGGGAGAGTACAAGGAAACTAAAAACGCTAACAGAGTTGAGCCAAATGGGCACTATGGTTGGCCATGGCTGTAGCAAGGCAAAGAATTTGACTATTCACAAAGTTATGAAATAGGGGTTCACAAGACAAGACTAGACACCCTTAAGGCAAAGCGCAAAGACCATGAGATCAAATGTTATTCGTAGTCACCCAAGTATCTTCAGCTGGTCTAACTGAGAGGAGAAGTTTGCTCCCCAAATGCCATTCAGCTAAAGAAATATTTCATGGACACAGCAGCATAGGAGGAATTTTGTAATCCAGAGCACGGGACAGAACAACTCATATCACAAGGCATGCTCCCAAGGACTCAGGGTGTTGTACTGCACCCCAGGAACTGAATCACAGTTCTCCTATTGATTGGCTGCTCCATCTGTCAATCACAGCACCTGCATACACAGAATGTGATTTTATCCCAGGCTCCAATGTGCCTGAAAGTTGCAGACAGTAATAAATACTCACCGCTGGTATCCGATTGGATTACATGTCAGCGGTTTAATCCAAAAGCAAGCACTAATAACACTACCTTAGGCTGACTGCAAAAACAAACGCTATGCAATCTGCCATAGTTCTATGGCAACGCCTCCGAGCTCAAGTAACAATGAGTAACGCATTGTGTCACCGGGTGTTGTAAACACTCTGCCGGCTCGGCGTGTATTGTGCACAATTCGTCTAAACTGAGACCTAAAATCTTGCACCTGACTGTTCCGTTCATTATCAAACCTAAATGAAGCCTAAATGGCAGAAACCAAATGAAGAGCATAAAGTGGATGTGACGGGTGCTCAAAGCCTAACACTTAGTTGTCATGGAAGTCTGTGAAGGTTGCAGACAGTATAAGGCAGAGGCTGGCATAAGAGGGCAACTCAGCGCAAACTGAGCTCTGCAAAGAGATAGGGACAGAAGAGAGGTAATCAGCACTCGGCGTTTTCTCAGTTAAAATCCTAGACTTGGCTTGACCACAATCCCAAATGGAACTTGACTTCAAGACAAAGGACGGTTTGGTGGTAAAAGCAGAGAACTGAAAATGAAAAGCCCTGAGTTCTATGGTTGGCTCTTCCATCGGCCTGCTTTGGAACATCAGGTAAGTTGTGTGTCAGCCAAAATGTTCTCAGAGTGGGTGCCTAAAGCTAAATACGTAAAGACAGACACCTAAACAAACGAGCAGACTTTCCGAGGTGCTGAGCACCAGATATTCCCAATGAAGTCACAAGGGGTATAGAGCAGCTGGCTTTGATCCAGTACATTTTTTCACTACATTTTATTCTTGCTTACATTTACTGAAAGAGAAAAATACATAGACGTTTTGAATTCCATGGCACGTGTACAATACTACTTGGCATTTCTTCTCTTCCCACCATTTCCTTTCCTTTTCAATGCATGTAGTTGAAAAAAACATTTTTTTTTTTTTTAAGTGGAGCAATTGCTATCACCTGGCTGGTACCTCTGCTTCATCATATGGGGAAGTAACCCAATAAAATCCACTGAATCCCCCCAAAAACCCAAAGTGCATTTTGTGTCATGGCTGCCTTCATCATGAACCCCCAGATCTCCAGAGGCTTTGCAAGAAATGCCAGGGGATTTTCTGCTTCCATCTAGATGGCTATGAAAAGTGGAAAGAAGGTCTGGATATGGGAAGCAATATATGGATGGTGGGGCTCCTGGGAGAGATTTTCCAGGGCACATATAGTAGTGAGGAACCCAACTCCCATTGACTTTCAATGGGGGTTAGGTGCTTAACAGCTCTCGGAGATGACCCATTGGAGTTACATTGCTTTCATCCGATTGTGGGACAGCATGAGAAATAAGACCCAACATTACCAAGGCTTTCTAAAAGCTTGAACAAACTCTCATTCAAGTCCACTATGAGGTACGGTTCAGAAGGGCTGAGCAATATCAAGCCCTTAGCCAACAGATTCCAAAATCTATAGCAAAATAGACCACAAAAACCCACCTCCCCAGACAACCCTCAGTCTAATGTTGCAACCACAGGATGGATTGTTCCCCAAGATCATTTTACATTTGCATATATTGCCTCTTAGCAGTGCACTTAAGGGACTCCTTTAGTTAGTATTGATATTATTATTATTTCTAAACCATCGATTGTCCATTGCAAGGGAAATAAGTGTGATACAAATTGTATACAGTTTAGTTTAGTTTAATGTAAGTACCATGTGTGCTTCCCTCCTCTGAGCATGTTAATTGTACAAAGTCTCCTATGTCCTTGCATTTACGTTTATTGAAATAAAGTAAAACACATTTTAAAATCTCCAAAGAAGTAAAAAAAGAGCTTCCCAGAGTTCTATCCCCGGGGTCAGATATGGCATAGTCATGCCACAAGTACAGGAGGAGCAAAAGAGTTTTACAGGGAAATAAAGATGTGGTAAAATCTATTATGATGAATATAAAAAGCCTCTTTCAAATGTCATGAAGAACCTGCTTTTCAGGCAACCAGGAATGCAACTTCCCTTTTAAGGGCACCACTTTTTAGCCTTTCGCACAGCCAAGCACATGGCAAAGAAGCAGGTGGCTGGAACTAAGATACATTTGAAAGGTTGAGCCAGATTGGCTTTTCCCTGCTCCTCAGATCAAGCATGTTTTCCCCAAAAACGTTATTTTTATTCAATTATTTCCTAAAAAATCAAAAATAAATATCATTTTTATACACAATTCATTCACACACACACACACACACACACACACACACACACACACACACCATTTAGTACAATAGTGGAAGGACAAATCACACTGCACCCTTCCAAGCACTGTGGTGACCACTACCCAAGGCTGTATTACCTTTTCCAATGAGTCTCCCACTCACACTCATTCCAGAATTCCCACATTGGTGAGAGCCAATAGCAGTCCTGGGTCACTAAAGCATTTTTCGGTTGATGGGTAATTTTGAAAAGAAAAAGAAAAAAAAATCCCTCTCTGTTGAACAAAATGTTTGGTTTCCATTTTTACCAATTTTAAATGTTTTTTTAATAATTAAAGGAAAAGTCGTTTCAAATGGAAAAAAATCAAAATGTTTCATTTAAAAAATGTCAGAATGAAACTCTTCAATTTTTTTCCTATTTTTTGTTTTTGAAAGGAACAATTTGGTGAAACCAACACCTTTGCAAAATGTTCCAGTGTTGCCAAATCTGATTTGGGGGGAGGGATAGCTCAGTGGTTTGAGCATTGGCCTGCTAAACCCAGAGTTGTGAGTTCAATCCTTGAGGGGGCCACTTAGGGATCTAGGGCAAAATCAGTACTTGGTCCTGCTAGTGAAGGCAGGGGGCTGGACTCGATGACCTTTCAAGGTCCCTTCCAGTTCTAGGAGATAGACATATATTATCTTTGCCAAAAAAAATTTACCCAGTGCTAATTTAGAACAACGTGGTATTAATAGTGCCCAGGAATCAGGGCCTGCCGCAGAGCCAGTCTCTGGGCAACCTCGCAAGCACAGCTGTCCTGTCGTCAGCTGCCTGACTGGCTACACCACCTGCCTGGTGGGAAGAGCCAGCAGACCAGCTTTTCAGCCCAGCAGCAGCTCCATTTCGGTGGCTACTCAAAGCATTTGCCCACAGCTGCGATAGCTCCTGCACCTGCTTGTTCTCAGACTTGTTCCTGCCTTCTTTCAGTCCTGCTCCTGTCTTGGACCCAGCCCAGCTCTTGTCTTGCCTCACACCAAGTAACCCAGCCCTGACCCTTGGCACTGGTATCTGGCCTCTGACTCTGGGCTCCTGTTCCTGGCTAGTATCAGGGGGTAGCCGTGTTAGTCTGTATCTACAAAAACAACAAAGAGTCTGGTGGCACTGTTCCTGGCTACTGACTCCTTCTCCAACCACGAGGCATGACTCTCTATGTCCTCGTCCCTGACAGATACTAGGGACCAGCAGGGGCAGCTCTATGTATTTTGCCGCCCCAAGCACGGCAGTCAGGCGGCTTTCGGTGGTGTACCTGCGGGAGGTCTGCTGGTAACGCGGATTCGGCGGTGTTTCTGTGGGAGGTCCGCCAGTCCCACGCCTTCGGCATACCCGCTGACAAATTGCCGCCGAAACAACGGGACCGGCAGACCTCCCTCAGGCATGCTGCCAAAGGCAGCCTGACTGCCGCCCTCACGGCGACCGGCACGTCTCCCCCACACGGCTCATCGCCCCAGGCATTTGCTTGATGCGCTTGTGCCTGGAGCCGCCCCTGGGGACCAGAGCCAGTGCAGAGGTACACAGCTTCATTATGAATGGAAGGTCCTGGCCTCCCATGGACTCCTCAGAATCTGGTGGATCCCTGCAGTAGTCAGATTTGGGCATTGGGTCTCAAAGCATTTTCCATAGCAGGACACAAGCCTGGATGATGTGGGGGGATCTGTAGGGAGATTTTCTTTCCCAGAATTCCCTTCCCATTTTTTCCTGCTCCCCATGAAACCTGCCATCCATCATGTTCCACTAAGAAATTATTTGAAAAGTCACTGATCTTGCAGGACCTACAAAAAATTGCTCACTGCTCGCCCCACCAACTAATTCATTGCCAGACGTTCACTCTAAAATAATCTCCTACTGAAGACACCATTGATACAGCAAGTGCACAAACAAGAAAGTAGAAACACAAGAGGAAAATCAGAAACACCAGAAGGAAAAGAACAAAACTGGTAAGACAATAAGATTTGTTTGGAAGCTTCTGAGGGGCTGCAGCTAAAAGGAAACCGCTGTTTATAAGACTATTATACAGGGCACTTTTAATTATTTTTTTTAAAGGAAATTACAATGGACAATTTCCAAAGGCAAGAAGTAAGTATATTTTTTTAAAGTTACCAAACTTCAAGACAGTAATTAGCTGGGTTAGAGAAGGTTTGGGTAAGGAGAGGAGGGCTATTGAACAGACTTTGGAATGAAGAACAAATGGGGAAATGGAAATGGTAACAGAATCTGGAGATTTGTCCGGAGTCCAAGCAAGATGGTGGATCCTGTCTGACAGCTGGCTATGGCAAAGGTGAGATCAGAGACGTAGGGTTGGAAGGGGCCTCAGGAAATCAGATGTGCTGTTTCACTGCAGTACTCAGTGGACAGGTGTCCGGTTCAAAAAGCACCAGTCATTGCTGCTCTTCTTGACAGTCAGCACAGAGGCTAATTTGATCTCCTTATATAGATTTTAAAAGGCAGCTGCGGAAGGGGGAAGCTCTACCTGGTGCCTCTAATCAACATTTCATTTCACATAAAAGAAAAAGGAAAATAAACACAGAAATGGGCCCATAACTATTATTCAGAGTCCAGTAAACAAGCAATCCCCTTTTAAGAGAAATATGATATTTTTTGCCATCCACAAAGGGATAATGATGATTGCCCCCATCCTGGGGATGTAGTCTTTATGAACACAGTGCAAATTGCATGATACAAATGCAGGAAATGAGGCTTCAAAAATTCTGACAAATAGTTACTACAGGAATTTGGTTTGTAAAAAATAAGTCTGTTGTTACTATAGCTCTTCAGTGAACAAAATTTCATTATCTGAAACTTTTGGCTCTACCGTGTAATTGTTAACTCTGCCATTTAGTGCAAGGCTCCCTTCTGTGAAATATATGGAATGTCATCAAAGCTGATTTGGATTAGGGACCTACCCTATGCCCTCACTTTTAAGTTATATTAATACACCGAAATCAATAACATGCCATAGCTTTCAAAAGTGGTAATAAAACACCCTAAAATATTCCCAGAATACTTCTATAAATTATTTGCTCAATGTACTTATGTTAAAAAGGTTGTCAGTTACAATGCTGTGAAAGACTCTAAAATTATAAGTCATCGTATTTGTATTTGATAAACCCCCTAGTGTTCTGGGTCATAGAGGTCTATGGTACGGGGGGGGGGGGAATCATTATTTTTCCTAATAAATAAATTACTTGCCTATATTTCATGTATCACTCAAGCCTGTTGGTATTGAGAGCTTAAATAATAAATAACAAATAGCTGCCCTCATTTATTAATAATAATGCATCCCTTTTTCCCTCTCTCTTCGCCTTTTGTGGGCGATGGATTGAGCGGTAGTCATGTGGAAGGACAAATAGCTGGGCCACTGGGAACATTTAAATTTTTCCAGTTTCAGGCAACCATGTAAGTGCTGACAGCCCTTTTAACTGTGTCAGTGGCTCCGAGTTTGGGTTATGCACGGTCAGTGTCAGGGTCGTTTGGGTTTCCAAGTTGTAAAATCTCCTTTGAAACTTGATTAGCTAATGGAATTTGCTTATCTGACCATTTCTCAAATGAAAACCCCATTTCAGTTACCTATCTAGGCATTTATTTGACACCGATCCACCTCGGATCTGGGCATCTTTATCCCCACAACACCCTGAGGAAAGACTATCCCCAGATGGGAAACTGAGACACAGGGTAGCTTAAGTGACTTGCCAAAGATCACACAACAGGCCTATGTAGGGTGGCCATTGATCCACCCCCAGAATACCCGATATACTGGTACTTCTGAGAACAGCGTGGACCCATCCCCACCAGCATGACCATGCCCCGGCTGGCACACCCTCACAGGCACCGTGTGCTCCTGATCACGTTGCAGGCAGGATGCCATTTTGAAGAGCACACTGCCCCGCCCTCACCGGTGGGACTTCGACGCGTGTGAGATCACCCGGGTGGAGGTTGGAGCAGCGCACGCTTCAAAATCGCATCCTCCGTGCATGATACCGGACAAAGCCACGTCCAGTTTAGTCTCATTACCGGACAGGGGACAAACCATCGAAAAAGAGGCCTCTCTGGCTTAAAACCAGATGAATGGCCTGCCTAAACCTGAGGCTGAACTCCAGCGTAGCATCCAGTCCGCTTGCCCATCCTTCCTACTGTAGGCAGGATAACTGTACTGAGCTGTGAACGTGATAACTGACATGAACAGGTATTTGGGAAATGTTAGAGCCCCGTCCTGCTGTCCTTATCGCTGTGACCATCCCCATCTGAAGTCACTGGCGCTACTCGGATGAGTATCAGACCTGAAGCTCCCAGCTCCAGGCAAGAGTTCTCAGAATACCCTCACACACAGACTCCACCACCACCTTTCCACCGAAAGAAGAAAGGAGGTTGGAACATTGGTGTTCTTGTAGGTCGTGACATCATTAGTACGGGTAAATTAACTCCTCCATTCATCTGCAGACCTGGTGGGAGCAGATGGAGTGCAAGAAGCCCCATATTAACCAGCAAATGACCTTAGCCCTTACCTGGAGGGCTAAGCTTTTTCAAGGATCAGGAGGAAAGCACTTTGCATTCTTGTTGCACCCTGAGCGTCCCGCCCCCCTTTTGATAAATAAAATAATGAGTGAGAGAAAAGGAATGGCCATGCACCGAATCACAGATGGCACACGTGTAAAAAAACCCGCTGAGACCTGGAAATCTGAGACCTTGGGGAGCAGCAGCTGTTGTGATTCCAATTGTTCTCCATTAGAAGAGCAAGTCTGGCAGCATTCTGTCAGGGTGCAAATGTTCCAGGGGCTGCCCTTCTACGCGCCAAAGAAATATAATCATGCAGCAAGTTAAGGGGATTTCACTCCCCACCACTCACACAGTGCACATTAGTGTGTAAAGCAGGCTAGTTCTTAGACCCTCTACCCGCTGGGAAGTGCAGTTATGTTTTTCTACGAGATTTAGCTACAGGGCAAAAGACTTCGAGCATCTAAAAATATAGATGAGAGATCTGGCATGATACCAATGACCCAGTCTAATGGGACCCTTGATAGCTGGGAGGTTTGGGTCACATTCTACCTCATGTTTTCTTATGCCCAGAGTGCCACTGGCTCTGTGTGACCTAGGTAAATTGCTTCTTTTCTGCTGGCGGTTCCTTAAATTACCCTAGGCACTGAGCAGAGAGAGTAAACACATGGCAAAGACACAATAGGCAGAAGGGACTTGATCTTTGTTTAAAGCACAGGGTCAGCTCCTCGCTGTGAACAGATTTTCCTCTTTGGAAACAGGTTCATGTTTATGATTCAAGTTCCAGCGACATGCTCTGGATTCTCAACATGTGCTGTACATCTGCTTCAGCCTCAGATTTATGAACAAATCTGCATATAATTGTGCTGGGCCGAGGCGTCGTTGTTGTATTTTTTTTTCCTTTTAAATAAAATGGCTTTATCTGGGCTGTATAAAGCCCTGATTCCAAGCCATATAATTTTATGGACAGAAAAAAGTTCTTTTGTATCGCACCTGAGCTCATTAAAAACCCCAAATTCCATAATTTTACACTGCCATGTGCTGCATATTGTATTTAATACCTACCAGCACAATTGCTTACAGTCCTCATAGTGAGTGCACATAAGGTAGGGGAATGATGGAACAGGTTGCCCTGTGCTTGCTAATCATAAGTTTATAGCCCAGCCCAGCTGATGCAGAGCTGTGAGGAAGAATGGTTCAAAAACCTGGATGATGGTCTATTGTTAACCCTATAATGGATGCCAAGTCCTGGATGTGAACTGGTTGCAGCCTCCTGTGAACACACTGATGTTTGCAACATAAAACAAATGAGCATGTGGAACACAGACTGTGTGGGGAAGTGCAAGGAAAGGGGGTCAAGGAGAAAGATGTGGTGGGGCACTGTAGGAAGGTGCTATTTAAATAAGTTAAACCCTAGAGAAAAATAAAACAAGAACATAAGAATGGCCATACTGGGTCTGACCAAAGGTCCATCTAGCCGAGTATCCTGTCCACCGACAGTGGCCAATGCCAGGTGCCCCAGAGCGAATGAACAGAACAGGGAATCATCAAGTGATCCATCCCCTGTCGCCCATTCCCAGCTTCTGACAAACAGAGGCTAGGGATACCATCCCTGCCCATCCTGGCTAATAGCCACTAATGGACCAATCCTCCATGAACTTATCTAGGGTCTTTTTTTTTTTTAACCCTGTTATAGTCTTGGCCTTCACAACATCCTCTGGCAAAGAGTTCCACAGGTTGACCGTGCATTGTATGAAGAAATACTTCCTTTTGTTTGTTTTAAACCTGCTGCCTATTAATTTCATTTGGTGACTCCTAGTTCCTGTGTTATGAGAAGGAGTAAATAACCCTTCCTTAAGAAAATCAAAGAGAAATAAAAAGAGTTGGCTGGAGAACCACAACAATTTCATTTCGTGGTGACTTTTGAGGTTTCAAAATATATTTTCATTCTGCATTGGAATGAAATCAAAACTTTTCAAACATTTTTATGAGATGGCATTATACTGAAACATCCATTTTTGGATCCCAAAGGTCAGGGTTTTCCTCTCTCTCTCTCTCTCTCTCTCTCTGGAAGTGAGGGTCAGCCGTGGACCTCAGAAACCTTCCCCTCAAAAACATCATCAGAATCAGATTGTCACTGTGAAATGTTTTGGTTTCAATGAAAGAGCATATTTCAATGAAAAAAAAAAAAAAACATTTCATCAAAATGTTCTGACCAGCTCTAGAAATAAAGGCTTTTTCTCTCCTGACAATGTGTTTCCTGGTTGCTTTTCAGATAGGCACAATGCTTAGGAATGGGGTCAAACAACAAAATCCACCCCTGGATTTCTATCCCCCCAAAATACAGTTCCAGGTTTAGGTTCAGCTCATTCTAAAGGTTGGGGCCATTTGCAAAAGGACCACTGAAAATCCACAGTGCTGCACTCAGGAGCACATTTAATGCCCACAACAAGTTTTACATTGGCCCTACAAACCCAAGGACTGTACAGTATATTCTTGAGCAACACCTACTGGCCCCTTATTTATTCCCTAACTATTTACCTATTTACAGACATCTCTCTTTTATAGAGCACTCTTGTCCAGAAGGATGCCAGTTACGGTTCTGTTTAGTATTGGTGATATGGATTCTTGTCCAACAGGAACTGGACTGAGATCCCCCAAACTCATTTCATATAGCCCATATGAACAGCTGTCACAAGTGACTTTTGGATACCACCAACCTGTCTGTATTCAAGCAAAGACAGAGAGGGGCATGGCCTGAAGCCTGTGAAGGTGTATGAAACAAAGCAGAGATTTTGCATAAACCCAACCCTAGCCTTCCCCTTTATCACAACGAGTTCCATGCAGACGTCTAATGGAAAATGCTTACAAGACATCACTAAGACTGAAGTTGTCTGCCACTGTACCCGCACCACAGCTCATGGACTGCAATGGAGATTTCGGTCTCCTGTGGCACAGAGATTCTTTGGAGCACCCTTAGTGACCGACCTTTAATACAGGTAAAAGGAAAAAGAAAAGAAGCCATATAGACCAGTCTTGGTGAGCTTCCTGAATGGATTTAAAAAAAAACGATACACATCCTCATGGACAGACAATAACTAGATTCCATATCCAGTCAAAACCAAAGGCATGCAGCTTGCTATGGCCATAAGAGAGGGTTTATTATCATCTGTATTACAGTAGCACTTAGAGGGCTGAACCAATCTGGGCTGTAACTGTGCTAGGGGCTGTACATACACATTGCGTGAGAAAGTCCCTGCCCCAAAGGCCTCACAATCTAAACAGGCAAGACACAACGGTTGGAGAAAATAAGTATTGACTATGCCCATTTCACAGAGGGGAGAACGAAGCCACAGAGAGATTAAAGGGCCTATTTTGAAAAGAGCTCAGGGGAGCAGAGTTTTGAGTGCTCAGCACAGAGGAATGGTTCCCACAGGGATACTTATGGCCAAATTTTCAAAAGAAATCAGCACATTGGATGCTGTGATCTTCTGAAAACCTGGCCGCCTTAGTTGGGTGCCTAAATGGATGATAAGCATTTGTGAAAAACTGTCCCTAGTGAGTTATCTAAGGTCACACAGGGAGTCTGTAGCAAAGTTGAGACTTGCCCCAGATCTCTTCGCTCCTAGCCCTGTGCTGTAAGCCCAAGGCCATCCTTCCTGGAACAGGCTATCGATATAGTCTCGTCTGAAAGTGCAAGTGTAGCTCATGAGTGAGAACTCTTCCCATTCGCGGAGAGCAAGAGGATGGCCACTGTCTCTGAGCAAACTAATTCGTCTCTGTCCTGTGTTAGAAAAAGTAAAAGAACTGATAACCCTCTGATCCTTACAAAGCGGGTGTTACAGTGCTCAGAGAAGGCAGGAATTATATGGTAATAAACAAGTAGGGGGAACCCCGCAAGGCCCTAGTCTCCGCACTTGGAAACCTACACTTTCAACATTCAGAGTTTCAGAAATCTCTTAGCAGGAGCGATTTTGTTTCCTGGCTTTTCTTTTTTTATTGCAATCCCTCCTCATTTAAAATGCATAACGAATGCAAACAATAATCAGTTTGTAAATACTGTTTTTAAGTTCACTAGAGCTTTGCTGAGATATTCCTCCTAGGTAACAAGTCTGTGGCTCATTAGTCGCTCATTAGCAAGATAGAAATAAAGATGCACACACAAAAAAATGCCCTCTCCAAAGATATTGTTGGAGTCTAATTGCCTGCAAGGAATTCTTAATAATGTTTACTAATGCCTTTTCAGCATTGCCAATTTTATAACGTTCCAGATGTGACGTGGCTATTCCAGTCTGTAATCTCTGGAAATCAGTTAAGGTACTTACACGAGGAAGTTGGGAGAGATTTTAGCCCCATCTTATGTCACCAGCGCAGAACAGCATCTGATGGGGCTTTCCAGCATCACATTTACACTTTAAAAAAATACTAATCAGAAAAGCCCCTGTTTTGATCCCATTGTTTACACTGAACTGAGCAAATTCAATCACAACACACTCTGCTTGGAGCTGGCGGGCTTACAATGGACATGTGCAGCAGGATCACTTACACAGAGTTCAACAGCATTTGATGTTTTGTGCTTTGGTTTTTTTTTACCCTTTAGAGCATTTATTGTTCCCTCATTTGAAGAGAGAATTCTTTGTTTGGGGGATAATTTCATGTTGCAGACAGAATTCGCAATATAAAACAGACAGATGTTAGTGGGTATGTGTAAGCAAGACTCGAGATATCAGCATCATGTTATCTTACTGCTTTAAAGCCAAGCAAAGGGAACAAAGCAGTCAGCGTGCACGTGGGTTTGGAAACAACAGGCTTTTTAATCTAAACTGCTGCTAACTTTTTGGTGCTTTGGGAACAACGGGGATCTAAATTCCAAATGGGACCCTTAAATGGCATTATGCAATATTTTCATATTGGGTTGGGCTTTAATTGCTTTTATGGTTCATTCTCTACAAGAACTGGTTTCCTTCTTCAAGGCCCTGGAGTGCTTAACTCTTGCAGTGTCATACAAAACATAATCTGCATAGTTCCCGGCTGTTATATATTTGCACATTGTCCTCAATGTTTCATCATGTCTTAACTAATACAATGGGGGTGCATGTGTTCATGATCAAAGGATGGATCGGTTTTGTGCAGTCAGGCAGAGGGGTTCATTGGTTAAAAGGCCTAAAACTGAATCAATTATAATAAAAATGTTTTAATAAACATCATGGCACATATATCCATAGGGTGACCAGACAGCAAATGTGAAAAATCAGGAC
Source organism: Trachemys scripta elegans (assembly GCF_013100865.1). Lineage (NCBI taxonomy): Eukaryota > Metazoa > Chordata > Testudines > Emydidae > Trachemys > Trachemys scripta. The sequence goes on from NC_048305.1 coordinate 2,626,081, forward strand.
GGGGGTGGGGGGTAATAGGAGCCTATATAAGAAAAAGACCCAAAAATCAGGACTGTCCCTATAAAATCGGGACATCTGGTCACCCTATATATCCAGCAATCAAACTTGTTTCTTTAAGTGTATTAATAATTATAGCTTCCTGCCCCCCTGGAGGCTGTCTCAGTTATTCAAGGGATCATGTCCATGACTTGTGTTGGTGTATAGGAAAGAGCATTTAGTTCAGTCTAGTGCAGATCGGAACAGGGCTGTCTTAATTCTAATCCCAGCTCGACTGCCTCGGTGTGTCATTTTAACCTCTCTTTGTCTCAATTTCCCTATCTGCAAAATGGGGCTAGTAACACTTCTATACCCCAGAAAGTGTTGTGGAGACTAATTCTTTAGTTAGTGACTGTAGAGCACACTGGGAAATGCATATCACTATACAAGAACGGAGTATTATGTTCAAACAGGCGCTGGGAGCCAATTCCATGCTGCAAGTACCCAGAGGGGTCGGAGAGCCACAAAAGAGCTGTTTTTTGCACATATACTCCAGCACCTTGAATATTATCCCTGCAAGAAGAAGCAATTAGAAGAGACAGAAGCAACCAGCCAATAGAAAGTGAAAACTGAAATAAAGACCTTCTGTTTCTTCCTTGGGGTTTGTGTTCCATTGTAACCGCATTGGGGTGGAGATGCTCACTGAGAGGGGTTAGATTATCTGTAAAACAAGGAATTGCACACCGGCAGCTAGTTAAAGTGTATGACAATGCAAGGAAGTAGTAGCCTATTGGAAAATAGCTGAGAACTGGGTTAGGATGCACAGGTCAAATTCCCGGCAGGCCTGAAGTTTTGACTTCCCAGTTTACGACTAATTGAATGCAAAAACGAGCAATACTTCCTGTGAGCAGAAGTTGGGTACCCAGGCACCCACCTCTGAAATCTGGGGGAGTTTGGAGATGGTTTCAGATTGGACATCGGCATCTCAGGCCCATCTGGATTTGTAAATCAGCTTCTCTGACTGACTGGCTCTTCTCTGGATCCCTTCCAATTTGTTAGGATATTTCTGTTAATGAGGTGCTCAGAACTCGGTACGATATTCCAGCTGCAGTCACATGAGAGTTGTTACATTCCTGCTCCATAATGTTACGTCTCTGTATATTGGCCAGAATTGCACTTTGTTAGCTGCCATGTTGCACTGCAGATCCTGCCACCCTTATTCATTATCAGTAGTACTCTAGAGTAGTACTCTACTCCACAAGTAGACCTGATAACTTTAACAGGACTCCTCTCAAAGCACTGTTCAACATAAGTAAGGGAGGCAGATTCTTTAACCGATAAACTCAGACAGTGGAATAATTATAACAATTCCATCCCGCTGGCTTCCTCAGCAATAATCTGTTTCCCTCGTCGGGATAAGTGACTTAGCCATCAGCATCCTGGTTTCTCCATTTGGGAACTGAATTATTGCTTCATAAACTGTGCTACGCACTGCTATTATTGTTTAATTGCATTTGGGAAGAAAAAAAAGATTTCACAATTTCCAGCAGAAATCTCCCCAAAGCTTTCTCTTTTCGTTCTGCCCCTCTGAATAGTTTACTCAGTGAGTTGCTTTCCAGGCCAAAAATTCCTCTGAACAAAGAGCATCATTTTTCTTCACAAGTCTTCCTTAGCCAGTGCAGCTTTTCCTTTCCAGTAAACTACCTCTTCCCTGGAGCTATATTTAAAAAGTTATTTATCACCACTTGTCGTGAAACTGTGCTATCTTCTAGGGCAAACTTTCCCTCCCCAGTCGGCACCATATGTTCTGCATTTAATCTCCATATGGAACGCCCAGTAAGGTCAAGGGAAGCTCTTTGCCTCCCTTTCCCCTCCTACCCTTTGTCTCTTTAGACTGTAAGCTCTTCATGGCAGAGATTGTTCCTTGCTATATGTTTGTAGACTGTCTAGCAAAGCAGAGCCCTGATTTGAGGTGAGGCCTCACGCACGCTACTGTCTTGTAAATAAGTACAAAGAATGCCCACTGATATTCAGTCTCTCCTGAAGCAACAATTTGGAGCTGAGAAAGCAGTTTTGACCTTTAATTATTTCACTCTTTGGTTGTGGAATATTTTTCCCATCTCCAAGATGTTCTTCATCAATGATCTAACACAGGAGGAAAATGTCTCAGTGAGGTAGAGGAAGCACTGTTTGGTGATTTGAGAAAAAGGCCTTTAGCAGGAACTGCTCAGTTCTCATTGTTCCCATGCGGAGGGACATGTGCTCCCTTTAAGTAGCCTTTGGCAAGTGTATTTTTTACATCTTCACTTTGTTTTCAGTACAGCTGGTTGAACAATTTTTGTCCAATTTTTTGGCCACCACAAAATTTTTGGCAGAAAATGTTCAGTTTGGTTGAAACTTTGGGTTTTTAAAAAAATTAAAAATAGAAGCTGAAATTTTGTTAATAAAAGTTGTTAATTGAAATTTTCAGTTAAAAATTTCAGAGTTTAGCTTTCAAAATCTGATTTTTTGTCACTAAACACTGAAAAATTCTACCAAAAAAATCTGAGAACCAAAAACTTTTTCTGATTTGGGGGTTTTGTTTGTTTGGGGTATTTTTTCCCATTACAAAACTGGAAGAAAAATCATGGGAAACTCTTGAAAAGAGGCTGTGTTTCAATACACAAAGAGGCTTAACACTGCACATGAAACCTGAAAACCTGCCTGTCTGCTTCTCCCTCAAGCCAACCCTACATCCCACCCCACATGCAAAAGTTTCGGTCAAAATTCACAAAGCCAGCACCTTATTCTCTAGTAAATCATTCCTTACAACCCACCTGTGCCATGACGTTTACAAGTTATTCCCATCACCATCTGTTAGTCAAGTGGTGAACTGGGGTTTCGACTTTTCTGCTAAACTCTGTTAATTTCATTAGAACTACATTCCTCCAACCTGCTCACTCCTACCTATTGCATCCTGTCTGGCATGTAGATTGTGCGCTCTCTGGGGCAGAAACTGTTGTCTTTGATATATGTCTGTACAACACCCAGCACAATGGGATGTTGGTCTTTGACTGGGGTTCCTAGGTGCTGTGGTAATAGAAATAAATAAATAAATAAATATATATATATATATATATATATATATATATATATATATATATATATAATACATTAAATACTTAAATGACGTCATTATTACAACAAGACAGAGAGCATCAGTGTAGCTAGTGACCCTGAGACAACTCGGATTATGGTTTTCAAGCTAGTCAAAGAGACTCTTTCCATAGATTATTAAGGGGTTGTCATACTTTTTTGGCTTCAGAAGCTGATCGTTGGTGTGAGCCCACTGCGTTGGTATTAATACGCTGCTAAGGTTGATAACCCCATAGCAGAAAACATAGGGTCTTTAATTATACATGCCACAGGGAGCAAGATCCCTTTGAAAGAAGTCCCTAGATGGAAAAGTTGATGTCTTAATTGTAATTCATTCAGAGATGCAGTTTGCACTGTGCTATTGTTGACAGCTCATTGTGCAGACTGTGGCTTTTTCTGTGCTCATTTGTTGATAGCTGCATGTGATTTGGTTCGCTGTAATGTCATAGCTCATTGGCAGGAGCCTCCTGCCTACTAAGGAGAATGTTGATCTATTGGATTTGAGGGAACGGATGAGAACACGGCCAGCAGTACTAAAAGTCACATTTTCCTCTATGGGCCACTGAAATTCTGTCTCCTTTCGCCCAGCTCCCTGCTGCTGGTTTCTGGGACCTGCTCTCCCGTCTCCCCTGTGACTTTTCTGTTTCCTAGGAGACAGCATGCTGCTAACCCCACATCTCATCCCACATGACCGTGTGACATCAGCAGGTCAGTGCAGCCATAAAACACTGCAGCCAAAGTGATCGAGCTGCAGCTTGACTCACTGTGATATTAGCGAATCCTAAAGGACATGTGAACCTGATGATGGGTTGTTGGGTTTGCTTTTTCATTAGTTGTTATGATGAGACCTAGACATGGTGTCACTGAATGGAGACAGCCTTAAAAAAACCAAAACACTAGCGCAGAATCATAGGCAATAGAGGGCTTCCTATAAAGCATAAGCGGGACTGATTCCAATAATCGTGTTCCTTGGTTTTCTGACAGAAGATAAATATGAGAGGTGGATCTCATATTTGCAGCAGCACAAAAGCACACTTTAAAAATGTATGACAAGCAGCAAGCTCTATTCACGACCAAAGAATAAAAAGAGTGTCTATCCCCAAGTCCCTTAATTGCGTTTTGCTGGCCTGAGTGGTGAAGCAGAGGAAGGTCTAGTGGTTAGGGTGCTATTTTAGGACTCAGGAGACCCAAGTCGAATTCTCTGGTTGGCCAAACACTTCCTGAGTGATCTTGAGCAAGTCACGTTATCTTTCTCTCTCTGCCTCAGGGCCCCATCTGTAAGGTAAGGATGAGACATTCCATGAGCTGCCACGGGTGCTGTGAGGACAAATACATTACAAAGATTGTGGGGCACTCAGATCCCTTAGTAATGGGAGGCACGGTTAGATAACAAGATTTCAATAGTAAAAATGTTGATGAAAGCCTCTGCTTGTGTGTGAAAGGGAGGACAAGAAATGCTGCCCACACTACTGGCTAGTTCACTGGTAGAATCCACTTAGCCAATCAGGAGGCTGGGATTAGTGCTGCTGGATTTCCTCCCACACATTACTTTCATCGGGTCACATCGGTTAGTCAGGGCTGTGCCACGCAAAGGTGTGAATTAAGCCTTTGATCCATGGTTAACCTTTGAACTGGGGACAAATTTGAAATGTTGATGAAAAAAGGAGTCAATTTTTCATGCAAACTTTGTCCCATTTTTTCAGCCAGCTTACGGAGATGGTCCAAACCTTTGAAACATGTCAGAGAAAAAGGGGACGATATTTTCATGAACGTGTTTGTGAAAATTATGTCTTATTTTTCAGCCAGCTCTAGTTAACAGCTAGGAAGAGAATACTGCTAGCCTTATCCAATAGGAACCACCAACCAGCAAAGAGACACTGAATAATTTTGTTCATGTATGGTGAGGGGGCGGCTGAGCTCTCCCTCTAAGAAGAATTATCTCCCTCCAACTGGAGAATGCCAATTGCTCCTGCTCCTACATGACAAATGCATTGATCTAGTGGCCCCCAGGTACCAGAGAGATTAGAGTGGATAGATAAATAGACATCTCTCTCTTGGAAAAAACCTTGCAGTCTAAGACAAGTGTCCTAAGTGCGCCCAGCCTTGCATGATGGAAAATGCCACCTCCTAATTGAGAGCTTCTCAGAGCCCCAGTACATGCCTCAATCCTAAATGAATGTATGACCTTAATAAGCAGATTCAATCCTGCCTACCTCAGTTGTTGTTTCAGTACTGATTCCGTTTAGGACATCTCAGAAATGCACTTCTGGGATACCTGCAGCAGGAGGCCATGGGCAGACAGTTGAAAGAAGAGATTATTTGTTATTCCAGTAGCACCTAGGGCCCACAACCAAAAGTAGATCCCAGTGTGCTAAGCACAGTGCAAACCCTGTGTCCCAAAGAACTTACAGCTTAATGAGATGGAGAAATGACAGTGAAATGACACCCCCCTGATCACACAGCAGGTCAGGGACAGAATCAGGAATAGAACAGAGGTCTGCTGTGTCCCTCTACAGGGCCCTATCCACTGAACCACCTTTCTGCTGCCAGAGTCTTGAGGGGGGGAGAAGGAAACATACTTCAACGAGGCCTTTAGGATTCACTTTTAACCTTTTCCTTACTAGCGGATGGACCAGGGACAGCAATAATACATGGAAAACACGCCGGCAATGTGCCTGCCATTCATTGGTATGAATGGACTTTCCTTTTAAAAATGTGCCTTATATTGAAAAGAATCAAGAGGAAAACCCAATTCGCCCTTCTGCACTTACAGCTAATGGCTAATGGGTTCAGCAGAAGATGGCAGCGTGAACCCAGAAGAGTTTCATTTACTTTTATTGGTGACCGCTTTGACCCTCCCAGTTTGCTGGATGAATTGTTTTTTTATAGATAAAATACTTCTCTTTCAAATGTTGCTCCAGGATCACAGATTACCCAAAAAATGTGCTGGAAGCATCGGAAAATGCAGCCCCAGGAAAACAGCCCTTGATAGAGGAGATTTTGTCTCTCACTGTTCAGTTTCCCACGCTTCCAAGCCAGACTGTGCTGGCCACAGCTCGGAGCCTGACTCTCGCTGTTAAGGCACTGGAGGCCAATTCAGCAGAACCGCCACAGACCTTACAGTCCTCTGACATTCGAACTACTGGAGATGGCATGGATGTCAGACGGGGATGACTCAGCCCATCTATCTTAGGTTCGTCTTTGTATCTGAGCACCCCACAATCCTGGATGTATTTATTCTCACAACAGCCCAGTGAGGCAAGGCTGGGCTGTTGTTCCCATTGTACAGATGGGTGAACTGAGGCACAGAAAGGCTAAGTGACTGGCCAAAGGTCTAATGGGAAGTCGGTGGCAGAACGAGGACTTGAAGCCAGCTCTCCTAAATCCTAGGCTAGTGTACTAAACACTGGAACATCCTTCCTCTCTCCTCATCATCTCTCTCCTCCCTTTCCACCTCCTGACCCACCAGAGACAACTCAACGAAAAGGCTCATATTTAGTAAAACGTGGGAATTGGAATTGTTCTGCTGTGGTAACAGGAGGCAAGCAAAAGCACGATACTCTGTTATCTGTTTGTTCAGCTGACACTGGCTGCTGAATCGCTAACGACATGGTGGAGCAGTCAGCGCTTCCCCAAGGGTTCTAATCAACTCGCTTTGCAGACACACAGAGAAGATATGCTCTAATGGTCTGAGTATAGTCCTGAGAGCCAGGAGCTCCTGAGTTCCTACCCTCCCTCTGTAAGCCTGAGCAACTCACTCCTCTTCTCTGCCTCGGTTTCCCCATCTGTAAACTGGAGATAACATGGCTCTATGTCAGCATAGCACTGTGGGGGTTTATTATCTAGCCAAAGTCTGCAGTTGTGTTTGGAAGGCTATCATTGCTATTTACCTGTATTACAGAAGCCCCGAGGGGCCCAATCCTGAATCAGGGTCCGGTTGTGCTAGGTGCTGTACATCCAAAAAAAAGTGACCCTGAGTTTTAAAACAGCCTCCAGTTTTGCAGCTACACGCATGCTGGCATTCAGACATCGGACTGTGCCCATAAGCTGTGCCAACAAAACTGGAAGCCAGGCTGAGCAGAGGGCCATTTTAAATGCAAAGGGTTGCGTGGAGGTGCGCTGCCCCATGGGAGAGGTGTGAATCCCACTCCACAGAACAGCGGCAGAACTGGGAAAACTTCCCCTGTAGCTCTGCTTCGCGTGGGGGCCAAGGCGTGGGGAAGGATAAGCAAACAGGAGCTGGATGGGTAGATGGCAGGGAATCCTTCTCCAGCTCTGGCTGCGAGCTCTCCTTACTTATTACTATGGAGCACGTGTTACAGTCACCAATGGGGATGCAACACACACTAGCTTCCTGCACAGTGTAGGGACGGGGTCACGTTTCCATTGGAGAGTCCCCACTTTCCCTCTCCTGAGCGAGGAGCTGAGCTGAGAAACTCAGACTGCTCCCAAGGCAGAAGCGAGCAGTGCTGCTAAAAACTGTGAGGAGAAGGGATCTGCATTGCAGCCTCCTTGGGAGCCTTGGTGACTTGCACCAGTGCAAACCGTTCTGGGCACATTCTAATGCTGGTTAAAACCCGGCTTGTGTCAGGAGATGTACAAGTGCAAGGGAAGCCAATAGAACCCGCTTTACCAATAGCCACACAGGGGGTTACCCTGGTTGAACTAACCTGGTTTTTAAATGGATTTTAGTTAGACCGGTGCAACCTCTGGGTACAGACAAGGTCTAAGACAAGGAACCACTCCCCCTGGGACTCCTGGTTAGAATTCGCAGGACGGATGGAGCCGTCCCCACAAGCTCTGGAAGGTTGCTCCTATGCCAGCATGGATTTGCTGAACCATCTGTATTTCATATGGGTCACTCCTGTGTGGGGAAGAGGTCTTTTCCGTTTGGTTGGGGATGTTGCATGGGATCCTTCCTCCCTTCCCTCCCTCCTTCCCCCCAAGGGACCTGCCAAAACAACATAAAAAATTAAGAGAGGGGGGAGTCAACATCACTCTGACACGTTGTCTCCTGCTACTATGCCTTACCCCACACTTCTCTGAACCTGACATCTGTCCTAAATCTCAAGTCATACATTCCTTCCTTCTATTAACATGACTCATCCTACAGGCGTCCTTTTGCTACTCGCAGAGCCATGTCAGAAAGAATCATTGACTTCTTGTCAGCACGCTCAGCCTACCACGTTAGCGGCGTCTGCGAGTTCCTTTTGCTGATCATCTTGTTCCTAAATCCAAAGGAGGACTATAAAATACTGACTAGGCTCTGGGATGTGAGAAGCAGTGGGAGAAAAGTCTGTGCCTCGCTGCTACTTTGCATAGAAGCTGAGGACTAAGATGGGAAATCTGCCCTGTATTTTGGTCTCCTCTACCTGAAGTAGAGCATTGAGGACATCTCTCCATGTCACAGTTTATCCAGACCCCTTGATCATTCTCATTCGATTTGTAGGGAAAGAGATTAAATTAGTGACCAACGGGAGTTTAACCCTGCAGGTGCCCTTCAAGCATTGGGCCTCTGGCCTGATCCTGTAGATCCTTAGGCAGGTATTGCAAGTGACTTCAGTGTGATCACCCACATGAATGACTACTCCTGGGAGTGAGGGTTTGCAGAATTGGACCTCTAGGTTGTGACAGATGGTGGAATTACAGCGGAATTTGTTCTGTCTCCTCTCACTCATTCCTGCTAAGAGATCCCAGGCCCTCTGCTTCTGCCAGCAGCATTATAACCATGATCATGGCCCTTCCATTAGCAGGATGGGCGCTTCTTCACCTGGAACCGGATCAAGCCCATCTGCTGATGGTGATCTAAAGTGGATGACATCTCCCCATCTCCTCCCAGGTGTAAGTGTCCAGGACTTTGTGAGCTGGCCAGCATTTCCCACCTGAACTCAGTGAAACGCATGGGGCTAAACAGCAAACCTGCCAATCTGCAGTGAAATCAGTTTACTCAAGCACTGACCAATAAGACTGGTGCTAGGGCCAGAGCCAGTGTGGGTGATGTCATGCTCTCATGGGCCATCACTACCTGACCTCTGAGCGGTGGCCCAAAGGCCACTAACACACTCATAATTGGCCACTGGTGCTACTGCTCCACCTTACTACTAGTACATGTGACTGTGCGAACCTCTGCCACCTGCACTAGGCTTGGGCCTTCCTCACAATAATGCAGACGAGTTCGGGGTTTGCTTTACATCTCGCTAATGCAGTGGGCCTTGCTTTTCTCATGCACTGCATTTTTTCCTTGCTAAGCCACACAATCTGCAAGCGACCTCCCCAGCACTAGCGGACGTAGAAGAGGTCCTACTGTCCTATGAGCCCAAGAGTGAGTCTACGTGGTGGTTTGAAAAGTACTGTGGATTCCCTTCTCTGCCTATTTCCCTCCCCGGGAAAACACTCACTCACATCCACTGGATTGCAGCTAACCATGCAAGATGCATCTTCTATGACGCTGTAAATTACTAAGGGAAAATACCTGCATCCAGGTTTTTTGGCTCCACCTCCATGGAAGCAGCACAGAGACGAGGCTCTGGCGCTGTGTCCATTGGCTCCCCTGCGTAGCCACTCTTTGGCTGCTCATTTGCTCAGTGCTTTCTCCTGCCTCCAACCGGGGAGTGTTACCGTTCTGATTGTGAAGAGTGGGCTCCCCAGGGCGGGGACCGTGCTGAGCACATCATGGGAAAAAATACCAGTAAGCCTAGCAAGCTACGTGCACGGATGAAGAGCTGAGCCCAACAGCCTGGGAACAGCAGACTGGTACAGAAGCTCACCCGGCGAGGGAGGACTTAATTAAAGTCAATAGAGACTTTCTCGTCTCTTGCTCTCTCCATTCCTCTGATGTTCAGCGACTAGAAGGAGCAATTAAAAACGCCTCTTATCTGATGGCCTAGTGATTAGTATTCTACACCGCCATGCGCAAGACCTGCAATTGGTGCCTGGCCCTGATTTCTAGCACTCTGGGCTAGAAGGGCTTTGGGAAAACTGTGCAGGCAGCATGCCCAGCCTTTGGTCTGATTCAGGAGAGGCTTTGGTAGACTCCGAAGGGAGCCTTGTTCTTTCCTCCTCGGACAGAAGGCCAGGAGCTGTGGAGGCTGGAGGAGGTGTTCAGGGAATGGCTGTAGCAGGGCTCCGTTCGCTCTCAATCCCTACGGCTCACCTGAGCTCATCTACCCTCAGGATGCTGCAGTCGAGCAGGAAGCAACCCCGAGATTGGAAGAGTTCCAATGGCTCTTCCCATCTGGGAGGCTCAGTGCCTCACGTTGCACCCAGAAGCCCAGGGCTGACTGGATAGGGCTGGCGTTAGGGACAGCGGGCCGACGGGCTTGGGCTGGGCCAGCTGGGGTGGACATCACGCTGCAGCGGCATAGCCCCATCCGCGAGCCAGATAGCAACCTCCACCGTAATTAAAGCTAATTATTCAACGGCGCTCTGCTCATGTAGCCCTGCTCAGAAGCTCCCTGCATGAGCATGGAGGCAGCAGGGCTGTTTTTCTTCATAAAGCTTATGAGGAACACCGAGCAGATTAACAGCTTTAATGACAAAAATTACCGCTTATAACACTGACTTCAAATCAAAGAACAATATCCGCAGACAGATATTTTCATGGTTTTCATAACAATTCATTATAGGCGGTACCAAGGGATTACACTTTTATTTCCCTGGTGTCATTTCTCTCAGACTCAGGTTCATTTCTCTTAATGAGGCAGCGGAAGATAAAGGGCAGTGATGGCTCCTCCATTGCCTCCATGGAGCGTGAGGAGTTTCGGGGCACGGTGATAACTGATCCTCTAAAGGAAGAGGGAGGGGCTGGCAGGGGGAGTGCAGGGAAGCAGAGGGATGGGAGAGGATGCTCTCCGCCATAATGAACTAAAATTAAGACATAAATTCTCCCACCTTTGTTCCGACCAGATCTAACGAAAGGGATTCAGCTTTTTAATGAGGGATGGATCAGTAGCAAAATTATTAGCTAATTAATTGTAAGGGGAAGAGAGGGGCAGAAGGAAAATACCTTCCCAGGAAGGACAGGACCAGGAGTTCTTAATGCAGCCTTTGAGAAATGGCAGGGGAAAGGGGCCCGATCCTGAAATCCCTCACTCAGCCAAGTAGGCCTTGCTTACACGAGTAGGGCTACGCACTTATGGCATGTGAGGTTGGGTGCAAAGTGGTGAAGGATGGTGAATCCATGGTGACTCTAAGTGGGATCCAGAGTGCACTCCTAGGGATTTTCCACTGGCGATTCCTGGCTCAGCTAGTGAGGAAGGGAGAGGTTCATACCCTTCCTCCCTCGGGTCTTATTCGTGCTTTTGGGAAATAAAAATTCTAAGCAGGTGGCCAGTGGGGACAGGAAGGGTGGCACCAAAGGATTCTGACCACGTGAGCATGACTGGCAACAGGGCCGGCTCCAGGCACCAGCACAGCAAGCAGGTGGTGGGGCAGCCAACAGAAAGGAGCGGCACATCCAGCTCTTCAGTGGCAATTCGGAGGCAGGTCACTCGGTCCCTCTGGGAGGGAAGGACCTGCCGCCAAATTGCCACCAATCGCAGCTTTTTTTTTTTTTTCCCCCGCTGCTTGGGGCAGCAAAAACGCTGGAGCCGGCCCTGGCTGGCAAGATGCAAAGCCAACAGACGAGGCAGTGGGCAGGGCAAGGAACAACTGTGGGTAAAACAGACAGTTAATATGGGTCACGTGCATTCTGCTGTATTCAAGAGGACACGGAGCACAAGGGGAGGAGTCAGTGGTGTCCTTTCCCCCCCACAACCTCTGCTCTTAATTTCTCAACCTCTCCATAGTCGAATATGAGACCAGTTACACAGTACGGCCAACTCCAAGTGTTCCGGAGTTATGTACCAGACCCTCCAAAAAACCACAAAATTGACTTAAAAATTGTGAAGTTTAAAAAAAAAATACATTTGGGGCTTGTTTTATTTGCTTTTTGGTTTTTTAATCTTTAGGGTGAAACTGGGTTACATTTTCCAGCTTTTCACTGCAACTACAAGGGCTCGAAACGTGCGGTCTCTCTTTTGATGAAAGCGGAGGTTCTCCCAAACTCACAGGACTGCAGGAGGTACAACTCTGTGAAAAGCATCAAGTGAAATGAGACTTTGATAAAATCAAGAGAGTTGGCAACACTGGCATGAAACTTTAACTCTGAAGCTCAAGTCCAAGTGCATTGGGAACCAGGCAAAACCATCTCTCTGGACTCTAATGAATGAGAGTTCTGCCATTGTTCACCATAAAAGAGCTTCTAGGTGCTACCGTAGTACCAGCAATAAAGTGATAATAATAAACCCACAGTAGGCTTTTGAAGAAAGAGAAGGATCGCATGGGGATATTTTGTAACAGCACAACATACATATACATATAAAATGATGCCTATACATATAAAATGATGGGGTCTAAATTAGCTGTTACCATTCAAGAAAGAGATCTTGGAGTCACTGTGGATAGTTCTCTGAAAACATTCACTCAATGTGCAGCGGCAGTCAAAAAAGAAAACAGAATGTTGGGAATCATAAGGAAAGGGATAGATAATAAGACAAAGTATCATATTGCCTATATAAATCCATGGTATGCCCATATCTTGAATACTGCATGCAGATGTGGTCGGCCCATCTCAAAAAAGATATATTGGAATTGGAAAAGGTTCAGAAAAGGGCAACAAAAATGATTAGGGGTATGGAACGGCTTCCGTATGAGGAGAGATTAATAAGACTGGGACTTTTCAGCTTGGAAAAAAAGATGACTAAGGGAGGATATGATAGAGGTCTATAAAATCATGACTGGTGTGGAGAAAGTAAATAAGGAAGTATTATTTACTCCTTCTCATAACACAAGAACTAGGGGTCACCCAATGAAATTAACAGGCAGCAAGTTTAAATCAAACAAAAGGAAGTATTTCTTCACACAATGCAGTCAACCTGTGGAATTCCTTGCCAGAGGATGTTGTGAAGGCCAAGACTACAACAGGGTTCAAAAAAGAACTAGATAAATTAATGGAGGATAGGTCCATCAATGGCTATTACCCAGGATGGACAGGGATGGTGTCCCTAGCCTCTGTTTGCCAGAAGCTGGGAATGGGCGACAGGGGATGGATCACTTGATGATTACCTGGTTCTGTTCATTCTCTCTGGGGCACCTGGCATTGGCCACTATTGGAAGACAGGATACTGGACTAGATTGACCTTTGGTCTGATCCAGTATGGCTGCTCTTACGTTCTTAACAGTCTCTTCAAAGGAGTTCCACTTTCCCAAGACCAAGCAGGTTAAATGATTCCTGACTGTGATATATGATACAGAATCTCACCACATCAGAGTCTGTTACAGCAAAATCCAGCTAGCACACTCAATCTCGCCTGGAAAAATAACAGCCTTCAGTTCAGTCTGAGTGGTTTGAAAGGTGAAAAAAAAATCACATTGATGGCATCTAGAGAAATTTTTGTGAAACAGCTGGAGTCGGTGAAAAAAATATAAATTATTTGTAATAAAACCAGCATTTTTCAAGTGACAAACTTTCTCATATCATGATGCAAATATATATTTTTCCCAGTAAGTATTATTTCCTAACCATTTCAGCTTGAGACTTCAGTTTGCTCTCAAGTGTTAGCACCAATATTTAATCCCCTGGCAAAACCAGCGTGCTTAAGACAATGGTGTCTGATTGAGTGGGATAGAAAAATAAAGACATGTGTCAAATGGATTAAGCCTGATGCTTTTCTGTTGCAGCATAGTCATCACTGACTTCTCTACTGCACTCAGTGTGACAAAAGTTTCCCTACACAAATCATGGGCAAATGCCACTTGTCTATGCCAGGAATTGCAACGCATTTATTATTAAAGAGACAGTCACAGATTGTACATTAAAAATGTTGACCTGCTTTTTGGATCAAAATTTGCCCCTTGGTGATAAAGGGTGGATTCAGCATTGCTAGCATAAGTTCTCATTTTTAATTTGCTTAGCTTCTTATTTAAATGCTGGCTGCTATTTCCAAGGCCAATAGTAAAAGGACTATATCATTCATATGCATGGCCACCACATTTATTAGAAAGGCAACATTCATGGTTTCTCTACTGGATCTTTGCTTTCATATCCTGTTGCCCAGTTACCTAGGGAGGAGATCTCAACAGATCTCATGAGTACAGAAGAGTTAAGCCTGGGTAATATTTTAACGGGAGATCTCAAGGGCTGCAATGTGGTGAGATCTGGACAAATTTCCCTCTAATGTTAATTGGCTGTATTATTCCTGATTTTCCTCTACCAATAGAGGGGCTATTTCATTTGCACACTGGAGGTAGCTGCATTTCCATGGTGGGTGAATCAGTTTCTGGACATACACAATTACAGCGGAAATTCAGAAAGCCCAACTATGCATATTGCAGAAATGCAACAGCAGAACAGTTTGTTGCAATAGAGGTGTCCACTACCCAGCTACTACCCAAGACTCTCTGCTAAAAGCCTTTCCTTTAATGAAGAACATTTTTCTCATCCCAGAGGCTTTGGGTTCAGTGGGAATTATGCCTGGGGTGGGGCAAATTTTGCTCTCATTTACATAATGCAACCCTGTGAGGTTAAGGGTGCTTATCACCCATTGATGGGCCAGTCCCACATGGCAGGCTAGAAGTTCCTTGAACTTCTTGATTCATCCCCCTAAGCCAGTAGGTCAGATCCCAGGGGATCCATGGAGGTGTAAGTTTATCAGTGTGGAGGCCCTGTGCCTGCAGCTGCCTGGTGGCTATCTCCTTAGAACTGCCCCTTCAGGGGGGGTTCTGTGTAGCAGAGAGGGAACTCACGTCAGTCAGTGCCCTGCAGACTTGCTGGGGATCAATGCTAGAGGGAGCTGCTATTCCCCGGCGTGCCCCTTCCTATCCCCAGCCTCCACCCCACCTCATCTTCAGGGCCCAGCTGACAATAGCGAGAGCACTACCCACTTCTGTCTCCCGCACCTCTGCCCAGACCTGCTGGTAGCCCAGGCCCTCTCACTGTGGAGACTGAAGGACTAGTAGGCGTCAATGTCCCTTGGATACGTGAAATCTAGAGGTCTTGTGTAACAGTTGCTCTCTTGTCCAACACACCAGATTGAACCAGGAACCTCCAGAGCGAAAACGATCAGCTGCCATACCTAGCGTTGCCACCCGTCCAGGTTTTACCCAGACAGTCCGGTTTTTGGCTTCTGTGTCCAGGTGCCAATGGGTTGCCAGGTGCCTGGTTTTCCACCAGAAAGTCTGATCAAAAAGGGGACCTGGAAGTGTCCAGTCAGATGTACTGACCAGACACTGAAAGTCCAGTTACCGTAGGGTTGGAGGCGGCGCCGGGTCATTAACCCATGCCAGCCCCTGCTCAGCTGGGTTTCAGAGTAACAGCCGTGTTAGTCTGTATCTGCAAAAAGAAGAACAGGAGTACTTGTGGCACCTTAGAGACTAACAAATTTATTAGAGCATAAGCTTTCGTGTCCACGAAAGCTTATGCTCTAATAAATTTGTTAGTCTCTAAGGTGCCACAAGTACTCCTGTTCTTCTTTTTGCAGATACAGACTAACACGGCTGTTACTCTGAAACCCAGCTGAGCAGGGGCTGGCATGGGTTAATGACCCGGCGCCGCCTCCAACCCTACGGTAACTGGACTTTCAGTGTCTGGTCAGTACATCTGACTGGACACTTCCAGGTCCCCTTTTTGATCAGACTTTCTGGTGGAAAACCAGGCACCTGGCAACCCATTGGCACCTGGACACAGAAGCCAAAAACCGGACTGTCTGGGTAAAACC